>NW_027526203.1:479015333-479100333 GCF_048455015.1 Haemaphysalis longicornis | reverse complement strand
CATAATGGACTCAAACTCAAAATGTACTCAGAACTCAAAATGTACTCAAACTCAAAACGAACTCAAACTCAAAATGTACTCAGAATTCAAAATTTACTCAAACTCAAAATGTACTCAGAACTCAAAATGGACTCAAACTCAAAGTGTACTCAGAACTCAAAATGGACTCAAACTCAAAATGTACTCAGAACTCAAAATGGACTCAAACTCAAATTGTACTCAGAACTCAAAATGGACTCAAACTCAAAATGTACTCAGAACTCAAAATGGACTCAAACTCAAAATGTACTCAGAACTCAAAATGGACTCAAACTCAAAATGTACTCAGAACTCAAAATGGACTCAAACTCAAAATGTACTCAGAACTCAAAATGGACTCAAACTCAATCGGACTCAAACTCAGTCGTGATCACTCGGCTCAAACTCACTCAAGCTCAAACTCACCATGCCACACTAGCCTCGCGCTCACTCAAACTCAAACTCACGCGTGAGTTTGAGTCCAAATGAGTCTGAGTGAGTGGACTCATGAGTGAGTTTGCCGACCTCTGCCCACAACACGGTATACGAGCGAGGCGCAATTGGAGGCGCAGCGAGATCGGCTATCGTCAACCAAGACAGGCAGAACCATTCTCGAGACATTGGGCCAAGGACACCGAACCACGGGAAGACAACTGCAAGAACTCGACTCAGAAATGCGCGCAAACATACGCGTGAGCCTCATACCGAAGAACCTGCACCCAGAATACAACCGAGAAAGGAGGAGGGCGAGAGCCAAGTATATCGTCGAGCAACACGGCGATGACCCGAGAACGAGATACGTCGACGCGGCGGACTACAGCCAGGGCAGATACGTCGCGGTCACGATCAACGCAAGGACGGGAAGAATAGCCACGGCAGCGAGCGCAAGGTGCGAGAACGCCACGAAGGCCGAGGAAATCGCCATAGCCCTGGCAAACCGAAGTCGACTGCGACACAATATTGAGCGACTCCCAAGAAGCCGTCTGAAACCTGGCGCACGGACGCGTAAGCAGCAAGGCGATCAAGATCATCAAGAAGTCGGGTACCGGAAAAGACCGCAGGGTGGAAGTCAGGTGGATTCAGGCGCACGCGGGCGAATGCTCGTGGCACGCACCGAACCACAACGAGACGGCCCACAGGGAGGCGCGCGCACTAACACACTGCTCCCTCAGAGTGGAAAGCCGCCCCGAGTGGGAATGGTGGACCGAGACCAAACACAGGGCCCGAGGCTACGGCGAAGCACTAAAGAACACGCGACTGTCCAGAAGGGAAGACCCCCCAGCCCCATCGGGCGCTGGGCCACGAAGAGGCGACTTTTCTCAGAAGGCTTCAGACGGCGTCGGTTACGTCACTGGCGGCACTACACCGCATGTACCCAGAAGAGTACACAAGCAGCCTGTGCGAGATTTGCAAAAGGGGCCGGCCAACCGGTGGCACATCATGTGCGACTGCGCCACCAATCCAGAAGGCGCCAGCTTCGAAGAGTACCCGGCACAGCTACAGGAAGCCATCGAATCGAGAGGCAAGACGAAGCATGAGTGGGCCATCCAGTAGGTCTTCACCGCACTCGAAAAGCACGGACTCCGTAATGGGGCGAACAAGATGCGACGACGGGCCGCGTCGGGACGGGGGTCCTAAAAAACCCCGCCCACTGCAGGATCGATGTGAATAAAGTCCTTTCCAGTCCAGGCCAGTCCAGGGAGCGGTTATGTTTCCGAGATTTCCTCCTGTTGACGAGCCCTCACTGGGCCTCCTTCAGATGAGCGAGGTTGGCGTCGAATGAAGGATTGTGATGGGAATGATTTTAGTGCGTTTTTGCACTAGCGCAGTTAGCTCGATCGTCCATCGTTCGAGGTCTGCGTCCGCAGGAGGAAGCGGAACGATGTCCAGTCTACAAGCGTTGCTTGTCCGACACGTCGAAGGGGAAGTTGGGGTAAGGCGAGAGCGAAGTTGTAACGGTCGCTTACAAGAGTGCATTGTAAGCGCGTCCATTCGAGATAGGGTGCAATGCGGGAAAACTTAAGGTCCGGAGTTGAGTCACGAGTGACCCTTGTTCCCAGTCAAGTTGGAAGGGATCGTTGCACAGCGTAAACGTATACGTGTTGGGCTGCAGGAAGTAGTGCCTTTCTTGGTCGCTTGATTGTACCCCCATGAACGGTGGGGGGCGTGGAAGTCGCCGAGCAATATCACGGGGTTTGGACCGGCTCTCTTGGCTGATTCGTTCAGGAGCGGATCTCGGAGGGGATATTGGGGAGGACTGTAGATGTTCAGGATGAATAGACTTGGTTGACCGGGTCGCGTAGGAATTATTTCAACAAAAGTATGGGCGATCGGAGAGTAGGGTGTTCTTGGTTGGCGGTTAATGTCCTTGCCACCAGAACCGCCGTCATGGGTAAACGTGGCGTAGTTCGAGTTTCGGGGTATCACTTCCTTGCAGCGTGATGATTTCCGGTGGGGATAAAGAGATATACTGACCGAGTTGGGATTTTTCACTATTCAACGAACGGCAGTTTCATTGATAGATGGTCACTGCGTTGAGATTATTCGCCATCGGGTCGGATGAGGGTGTCGGCGGCTAACTCGTAGTTTGGGGAGAGCTTGGGTTTCTTGGCCTGCGGATGGACGGTCGTCTGATTTGCTTCCTCGAGCGCAGTAAGACGTTGGGTGATGGATGCAGTAATGCGAAGTAGGGAGTCAGTCGTTTTGTTTTATTGAGGGTATACAGACGAGTTTCTATGTGTTTTTCAACCCCGGAACGACTTCAGTTGCGACTTTCTCGTTGATGAGAGACGTGGCGAGCTTAAGGAGGTAGGGAGGTGGCAGCAAGTGCGTTGGTTGGGGGATTGCGTGGGGATGTGGTTGGCTGCTTCGAGAGCTTTTATGCGCGCGAGCATTGCGGTGTTTTGCTGCTTTAGTTCACAAATAGCTGCTCCGTCGCGGAGGGAATTTGGGGGGTAGGTGTGACAGGCTGAGGGTGGAGGGGGGGACGTAAAGGAGGGGAGGGTAGGCATGAGCAGTGGGAGTGTATGACACTATGGCAGACCCGCTGACTGTTGTGGGTTGTCGGCTCGCTCTAGTGGACGGTGGCGCGCCCCCCGAAGGGGAGGGACGAGATTTGGAGACTGGGTGAGCTGGAACCAGTTTCTTGGGACAGTCTTTGCCGGATGTGGCGGGTGGGAGATGGTGCAGTTTGCAATTGGGCGAACACGTCTGGTCTTTGGGGGGTCACTCAGTCCGCAATCAGGGCACTTCAGGTGGGCAAGGTCAGGGACACACGACTTGTCGATGCCCGATATCGCCGCACAGTCACGGGCACAGTCGACACACCTGCACGGTGAGCCGAAAGAGGCGACAGCGGTAGAGAACGCTATGTGCATTATATATGTGTAGAGAATGCGATATGTGTTCTGATAGTGTGTCGTCCTGTGTGTTCTTATCCGCGGCGTTGTTATTTCCGCGATAATATGCAAGCTAGCTCAACTTTCAGTCGTGCTGCACTTCTGTTCCTACAGCATCTGTACAGGAGGGCTTCCTGTAGGAAAAGAGTTCTTGGTCCTGGCTCCTACCATGCTCATGCAGAGCCTAGAAATCAAGTCTTGCTCTAAATCCTCGCTGAGCTCCCATAGAAAGCAGGTGAAGGTGATCCGCCCATTTGCTTGGCCTCCAAAAGTGACTCTTTTTGTGGTCCGCTTGAAATTAGCTGCAGGGAGACTGCGTCCACTTACAGGCCACCCTGAGGCAACACTCAACTTGTAAAACACGACAATGGCCTTGTTTTGTACACTACACATATGGTATGCAACCATATGTGTAGCGGTGACCTAGCTACTGATGGAAAGACAATAAAATAAATAAAGCTGTACTAAGTGCACTATGTGAGTAAGCTTAAATGCCACATATGAGCAAACCAAGTGAGAAGGCGTGGTTAAAAGTTAAATCCTTGTCAAGAAAGTTCACAGAAAGTTAGATTTGAATCACTCAGCGTACAGACGTGCCAAATCCAAACTTTACATTTTATTGTGCCAGTAACGGGGATTTTTCCAGTACCTGTCCTTCTAGCGGCCGCCACGGCGAACCTAAACTGGCAGTAAAATATCCTTGTCCTGCATTTCATCCCGCACCAAAACGTCATCCGTGCCTTTCACATGAATGTCACGGATAGCAGGCGCACGCTCGCGTGACTAATCTGCGGTGGCCGAAGCACCCTTTGTCTTCACTATTTTTAGATGCAACGCATCTCATTCACCCGCCTTGTCCCTGCATCCGGCCTTGTCGTCGTCGGCGTCCGCCCCTCCCCCATTCTCCTCGCCGCGCCAGCTGCGCTCTCCGCCGCTCACCCCCTCTCCTCTCCGATAGCGAACACTCATGGAGGAAAGAAAAGTTTAGGAGGGAGCGTCACGTGACAATCGTGAAGCCTAGTCATAAAAAATAAAAAGGAAAGACTGATGGGAGGTGTTCTACTCACGTGACAGGCAAGCGGTAGTTCTTTGCGCCTCATGTGGCCCTTCGCCGACGCTGCGTGCGTGCGTGCGTCTATCCGTTTGGTTGCCGGGCCGTCCGCGTATTCGAGTTTCGGCGACGAGTCGTTGCGCGCAGCTCTGCCTGCAACCCGAAACGCGCAGCGGCCTGATCGTGCGGGCAAAGTGGTCGGACGGGAGATGCAGAAAACATCTTTGTTTACTGAGCTTTCCGACCCGTCGAAGTTCACGCCGTAGTCGGAGAGTTGTGTGCCGCCGCCGCGTGCAGAAGTGGAGATGATCTTTTCAACTTTTCCGCTCAGGCAAAGTTGAAAAGATCAACCATTTCAACCATTTCTTTAACCATTTATTGGCAAGGCGCAGGCAGTCCACAATTCAGCAAGGTCCCTCCCAGACGTAATCTAGCATTCGTTTTTTTTTTTTTTTTTTTTTTTTTCATGTACGTATCGCACCGATCGAGCGGTCCCCAGCGGACAAACACCCGGCGTACTGCTTGCGACGCGAGGTGGTCACACCCAACATAAGGGTTCTGAACCCTTTGTTTTCCAGTGCACTGAAGTAGATAAAAACGTACCATCACGCCGGAGCACCGAAAAGGCGAACGTATGCAAAAGCGCGCGCGAGCGAAACCAAAGCTAGTCTCACCATCTCCCCGCCGACACGACACTCGTTACGCGCGATAACTCAGCAGAATGCCAAACGCAATCGTCACAGCACACCTGGCAAACACCGCGCAGCTGTAGGCCGCTCCATGCTTGTGAATGTTTACGGCGGCGCGTTCGAGCGATCCAACGTCAGAAGTGAAATTCGGCTTGCAGCTCGTGAGGGTGCTTCGTAAGAATGCGATCGAAGTCTCGCCTTGCTTTGAACAGCGACAGCGGCAGTACTTCCACGATACGAAGCTTGGAGCGCAACGCTGGCGAACAATCTTGTACGCCGCCTTCGGCGACGGCGCTCGCCTCCATCTCCACCGGCAGCCAGCCGGAGCCACTAAATGCTACCGCGGGCCTGAGCGTGGTGGATTTTCCATAATGCATTGCGCGGGAGGAGCCCGAGGAGAGGAGAAAGCGGCTTCAGAGGAGGTTGGCTTGCCGAAGCTGGGCCGCCTGACGTCATGCTCCCTCCTAACATTTTAAATGCAGAGCATTTCTTAGCCTCGCCTCTTCCTGCGTCGGACGGCGTCCACAGCTCCGCGTCCGCAGCAGGTGCGCCTCTCCTCCTTCCCTCCTCTCTCTCAACAGCAGCTGGTGCGCGCATGCGTCGTAGTCAGCCCGTTCGCTCCGTCGCGGTCTCGGCGTAACAGGTGCGCGATAGCAGCGTAGTAGGGCGTGGAAGGGCGCGCGCTGCTTGCGCATGCGCGCTCTCCTCCCGTACTGCTCTCCCTCTACTGCGCGCGCTGCAGATATAAAGCGGCTAGCGGTCGCTCGTGCTTCAGTCACTGCGTTGCTCCTTCCTTCCTTGGTTGACGCTCGCTCCCACGTTTACTCGTGTCTGCTACTCCAGCATCACGGAAAAAGCGATGGAAGAAACACTGCCTTCAACCAGTACTGAGGCCCCAATGCTCTGCATTTACTCGTGTTCCCCTCGCGGGAAGGCGCGGGAATTTTTTTCTTCCTCCATGCGAACACTCTCGCGAGGGGCATTGGATTGGATTGGCTTGGATTGTATTTCGATTGGATTGGATTAAAGTGGATTGTGTTGCGTCATAGCCGCGGCAGACGCACTGGCGCCGGCTCGTCCCCTCACCGTTATGCGCGCTATAAAACGCGGTGCCTGCGCCGCTCCGCTCCATCGTTCCAGCGCCGTTCCTCCGCTGTCCAACAAATCCTCCCTGTTCTGTGGACCAACGCTGCAACGTGAACCCCCTATGCGTCGCATCTACACAGGGGTTCCCGCGAGGGAAGGTGGGAGTTTTTTTTTTTTCATTTTCTTTCTCCCTCACTGGTAGCCAAGTGCTCGCAGGGTGGTCAGGCTAAAATATTTTGCCCCTTTCCTTTGAAAGCCTTTTTTGTGTGCACGTACGAACTCACTGCAAACTGCCCGAAAAGAGGAAACAAAAACGTGCAGCCCTAGGAGGCATAGCCGCTCCCCAAGCAGCAAGCTGAGGGGGCGCCCTTTAATTTCGCCCGAGTCTACTGCCAAGAATGGCGGACCGGCAGCCCGCGCATGCGCAGATCGCTACTGGAAAAAGGTCCATTCAAAGGGCTGCCAGGGTGCAGTTCTTCTTCATCATCATCACCAGCCTATCTACGCATCTGCAGGGCAAAGGCCTCTACCCCGGTCCTGCAGACTGCGACCAATTTATTCCCGCAAACTTCTTGATCTCATCTGCCCATCTAACTTTCTGCGTGAGGCTGCGCGTGAGCTGACGTGCTCAACATCGGCTCCGCAGTTAGTGGCAATTAACAGTGACAATTCGTGTGAAGAGCTAATATGTTATTCCCAGCGTGTTCGGCATGACGCAAGGCATCGACTGACACCAATATCGACTAAGGCAAGTGCTTTTTCGTCGATTTGCGGAACTTTGAAGCCATAGGCCTCCTGCGCTGCCCAGGGGACGCTGCGCACCCTAGGCTTTCGGGCAGTACAAAGCTGCGCGGGTCCCATAGGATCCCGTGTTGACAGAAGCAAAATGAGCTCGATGCTCCCGATTGTTTTGCGACACGGTCACCAGCTCATCCCCGACGCGTCCGATCTATTTCGGCGATCAACTTGGAATTAGGGGGAAAAGCTTTGCAGCGCAAAACACGTTTTCAGCGCCGACGAAAGTGCCGGGACCGTGACGGTGCTCTGCCATTCGCAGGTTCACCGATCGATGGTCGTATGGAGTGAAATTTAAAGTGAAACTTCTAGTTTAAACTAATACTCTAGGTGACAAAGACTTCTCAAAAACAGCCGATCAAAAAAGAAAAGTGACGCAATCGGCGATGAACGCCCTTTAAAAAGCCAGCGAGTCCGGCGGACCGCAGGAGAGCCTGCTGCGGTGCGCCGCTCTTTTGCGTACCTGCACGCTGCACACTATGCGTGCATTTTCGTTGAACAGTGCTCGTTTGCGTCGCCGTTACGAATACATGGTGCAGCGTTAGCTTGCTGTTTTGTTGCGTGTCTCAGTGACAAAATGCCGCGACCGTCAGAAGCGTGAAATCTGTTCGGCGATTCCGAAATCAGTGGCCGTAAAACAAAGTCGTCGGGCGAACTGAGAGGCCGCTCGCTTTCCTTGTTTGCTCTCACTTTACTTAATTCGCTCTTGCAGCATACATTACCAGTTCGCACTTAATAGCCTAGAATGAGGGTCAGCAACGGCCTAGTTGCATGCAGCCGACACGGCGGAGGGCTGGACGGCAAATCGGGTAGGAGGAGGAGGGGGGCTTTGAATGCAAAGAGAAAAAGTTCAGCGAATTTCCAATAATATTTGTCAATGATCCGGCGAAGTGTGAAGATGGGGGCAATTCAACTGGAAGACACCAATTCTCTGTTCTTGTCTCGCTGTCTAACTCCATTTGAGGTCAAAACTGGCGTGTCGGCGTTAAGATTGTTAATTAGCGACGACCCCTGCACTAGAAGATAACCAAGACAGTCAGTGATGATCCTATGCAAATATTCGGGGCCCCACGCCGTGTATGTGGCTGTGTTATGTTTTCGACGTACACATCTCTGCAGGCAGTGGGCGTGCGTTTGGTGCTTGTTTTGAATTTATTTATTTGACGCTCTAGCCTCACCTACTCGCTAGTATACATGTACCCTGCCGTTCGTAAATCGTGCGGCGTAAAACGTTACGCAAGGATAATTCAGTTTTCGAAAATACGAAACAAAATTTCCACTCGTTTTCAAGGCGGTGCCAGGCCAATAGTGTCAGCTGAGTCGGCTGCGCAATTCTTGCGTTCGCTTGCATGCTCCCGCTGAAGCAACCTTTTGCAGTTACCAGCAGCCTTCCGTGTTTATGCTACTCGTGAACTTTCCTTTGTCGACCGCACGCAAAAGAAAGAACGGTAATAGTCGTCAGGAAGTTAGAACACCCGACCTGGCGATACTGTCCCACGCCGCGACGATCGCGACAGCTCGCTCAAAAGAAAGCCGATAAATCGGCTTCTTTTAGCGGATGTTACTTTGTTTAGCCTCTGCAACTACTTTAGGGGCTATTTCATACAGTATGCAGTCATTTAAACGCGCCACAACCAACTTTCACTCTGGCAATTGTAATTGAAAACACATGGAGGGCGGCGAGCGTTGTCTGCTTTTGTACTACCCAGAGGCGTCGGCCACTAGGGGCGCTGCATGTCGCCAAAACTTAAGGTCCCTAAAATTACTAAGGTAGCGCCATCTTTAGATCTCGCCGCCTTTCGCCCTCGCCCGCGCTCCTCTCTTACTTCGTTTTTTGCCATTTTCTTTTTCGCCGGCGAACGCCGCGCGCCATTGGCCAAGGGAAAAGTCACGTGGTTTTGTTTTTTTTGCTCCGCCGCCGGGTCGCCTCGCCGATGCCTCGCCGGCTGGGACATTGCGCAACGCCGCCGCTGCGACGCCATTGCTGGCTTCCGAGCCACCGTGCTTCAGTACCGGCTTTATCGTAGGCGCCAGCTAATAGCAAAGTAAGAATTAGCTGCTCGTTTCGAAAAAATGGCGCACCGGTGTCGTTTTAGGTTGCTTCTCGGTGTCGATGTGTTGTGCCTTAGGCAGCGCGAATATCGTCAGGCAGGGCACAAGACTTCGTTATTCCCTCCGGGAAACGCGACGCAGAAAGGAGAAAAGTTTGGTTGCATAGATTTGAACGGGCATACTTCAGGCCGACGCTACCATCACTCTTTTGCGAGGTAAGTTTCTGAATGCTTGTTCTTGCTCTGTTAAATTCTGCGCGAGCATGAGCGGTCACTTACGAAGAAATGCGTATTCCCTTCGCGACCGTCGTCCACGCTTTGTTCTGAGTAGGCATTGCGCGCAGCGCCGAGTTCGTCCCGTCGTAAGCTTTGGTTTGGATAAGAGGCCGTGTATTTGTCATGTGCGCGCTTAACTTCCAGCATCAATATCAGCGGCATAGCATGTTCAGTCAGTTGTCGTAAGGTTTTCGTGACGCGAGAATTGTTCACCTGAATTCATGCTTGTTTTGGCCGACGGCAGCTTGCGTCTGACCATGTATCGTGTGCGTTCCGAGTGCGTGTACGCTCTTTTTGGCGTGAAGTCATGTTTTGTGTGTTAGCTACCCGGGTGGTATTATAATCCCGTTGTTATGACATCGGAGTGATTTGCTGCGTAATATGGGCTTGGTCGGTGCGCGAGAAAAAAAATTGCGGCTAGGTAAAACAATTTAAGGTCAGCTAATATAGTGACCGCGCCGTTGACGTACGTTTGATGCGCAATTTCTGTTATCGCTTTATTAAATTCGCGCACGTTTGAATGAGCACTTCAAATGCATATTCGCACCGTAACGGCTGTACGCCCTTTCTTCCGTGTATGCACAGAGGAACGTTAATTACGACTTACGTTTGCATTACACGTGATGCCGTACATTTGCAGTGTGCGCGCTTACTTCATCTTAGTAGTCAATGGCGCAGCGTATCCAGTCATTGCGATTTGAACCAAAACACACTGGGCGACTATATTATTTTCAGCAGACGTATTTTTGTCCAGCAAAGCGCTTGCTAAACGGGTTTAGTGTAGCGAGTTGAGCGGACGCGGCACTGAGCAGATGCGCGAACACGAATTAGACCATGCTACGGTAGAACAGTCACTAACTCCCTTCTGCAATGCATTATTGACTATATTTGCGGAGTGTTTGTGGCGCATCTCAAACTCGGTGGCGACATTTTTTTTCCCTTCTCAATAGGATTATTTCACGGATCAATTTGAGCAACGGATATTGAAGAAGCTTGGCGTTAAAAAAACTAAACCCAAATGCCACTCCCAACATTTTTTCTCACGGGAAGCCACGTCAGCAGCACAAGCCACCTGCACGACGTCATTACGGACGTTTGTTCCAATAAAATATCTATTTGCTGGCACCAATTCATTTTTGTGATTGTTTTCTCTTGATAATCATCGTGACATTGGTCCTCTTTCGAATTTCTTTCGGGTGTATCCCTGTGTTAGTGCAATGTACAAATCTGCCAGAATATATCCCAAGGCGCCTCCATTAATAACGGCTGTAAACGACCGCGCCCGGTGAAAAAACGTATTGCATGATTAATTAACTGCAGTAACTAGTTACATAATTTGTACCTAGAGGGACTCGATCTCTGGTTCGTATGAGAAATAAGAGGCCACAAATCTGTAATTTCAGTTTACCCGATCGATTGATCGCAGTCTTCTCTGGCGCGTATTCCCAGAATTACAAGTCTGCGTTTTTCACTAGGTTCGCACATGAACGTACGGCCGCGAGTGTAGTTTAGTGTATCCCGCTGCGAAGTCGGGGAAGCAGGGGCTTTTCACGTCGCTGTACGTGCACACACGCACAACAGCATGTGTATGTTTTTAGTCTACTCACAGCAGCCTATAACGACATGAAGGTGAAGGAAACATTTCTACAAAAACGGCAAAGCACTCTAAACTGCGCGGAATTAAGGTAGGCTGTAAGTCGTTAGTAAAAGCGGGCGCAGAGTGAACGCCGCTGAGGACACACAATTATCGCAAGAAAGGCGAGTGCAAGGACGCCAGCGCAGCGCTCGAACTACGGCATTTGCGAATGAATAGGGCTAGTGCGCTGCTACTTCGGCCGTACACGCAGCGCCACCTGGCAGCCTCCGCGGCATTTTTTGCTTGTCCGGGTCTTAGCGAAGTCAGCCGCCGCCGGTAACGAAGTGTTGCGGGATGGCGCCTGTGCGGGCGCAAACACGCAAATCAGTGTACTGTTGCGTCTACGGATGCCATAACAGCTACGCCAACACTGCTGACAAGCTCCCGAAAACCAGTTTTTATTCCTTTCCGTGGAAGCCGTACGAAGAGGAGCGCAGGCTGCGCTGGAATGGGCGCGGTGAAGCGAGTGCAGCTGCAAGTGCTTCAAACTCTGTCCTCCTCATTTGATGCGGTGGGCCATCGTGCTTGTGATGCGGTGCTTCCGCTCTTGGTGCCATCTGCGACAAAATGTGCCATTTTGTATAAAATGCACAACACGCTGTGAAGCACATAAAGGCTGCAGATATAACAAACCTGTCTACAGCAGCCTGGCCCAGGGTTAAAAGCGCGATCTCCGCTATCTGCTCCACGCTTTTTTTCACAAACGTTTTGTAATACGTTTCCTCTCTCTGCTCCAGCATAGCGAGCAGGTTGCACCTGTTTATTGTCAGGGGTACCACGCTCGCCACCTGCATGGTTGCGTACGTTTCTCGCGCTTCCCCGAGCAGCGATCTGACAACCTCGATGCCGAGATTGAGACTTTCGTCTACAGCTTCTGTGGAAGCACCGGTTGGATCTGCATTTTCGTCGTGGCTGTCCTCGCACGCGATCATGTCCGAGAACGCACACCTCACACCCGAGAATTGGGCATGTACCGTTTTCGGGCACAGGGGTTTCAGTACTGGGGCAGGCAAGGGGCGACCTGTATAAATAATTATCAAGTTGTATGATGCAATACAAAAAAGCACGCATGCTTCAATGTTGAATAATCTGAACAATTCAAGAAAGCGCTCCTCGTGCTTACTTGCAAAGAGTTCCTTTATCTGTTTCTTCGTGTCCAGGGTCGGTCGCGCAGAGGGTTTCCCCCAAGCACGCGGCAACTCCGTGCACGATTTTTCCTCGTGGCTGTTTATGAAAACGGCCACCGCCGCCGCGTGTTTACACCAACCGCGGCAGCCAGCCTTGCACGAACAGCGGCCTCGCACAATGCGCCTTGGGTTCGGCGACAACTACATAAACAACACAAATCACCATGTACGTGAAATAAGCACATAAGGGTATCTCAAATACAATTCACTCACCTCCAGCCGCACGTCGTAGTCGCAAGTGCTCTTCATCTGCGGAATGCACCTGGCCACGATTTCAGACGGCGCCGTCTCGCTGAGGATTTCTTCTTTTACGCCGTACACGTGGTTGCTCGCGTAAAGCTTGATGCCGCGCCTGAAGCAACTTCCCTTGAAATACTTCTCAGGGCTCTGTATTTTACTAAAACAGCAATACAGCACGCACGATCCGCTTGGCGCCGTCATGCTGGCCTCGCGCGGACGCGGCCGAGCCATAGAGAAAGCCTTGCGGAGCTGCGTTGCACGGAACGGCGGACAAGCAAAAAATGCGGCGCGGCGCCGGAGGGGGCGCCACCGGTTCCAATTCAGTGGCGCCTCCAAACGAGCGCACGAGGCCTATACTGCCGCGAACCGTGCGCAAGACCTCTGAGCAGTGATTGCACGACCACAGTCACGCGAATGCAAGAACGGAACTACCGTAACAGAGCAGTTTGAAATGTCCACGCTCGATCCTTTCGCATTCACGAGCTATCCTGAGGTGTTACAGAATGCCGCACACGTAAACAAAAACCGCGCTGTGCGTATGCGCCAGCGGCATCCGCCCCGCAAATATCCCCTTGTAGACAAAAATATAAAACAAAACACTATCACTCAGTGCGTGTTGGTAAAACGGGGCTCTAGAAATCCTATAAATGCTACCAAAGAGCGATTTCGGCGCGAAAACAAGAGCAAACTGCAGCGAGCGCCCTGAAGCGTAGCGAGGGCGTCTGCTCTCAAGTGGCCAACAAATATGGCGGCCCCGCCGCGGAGTTAAAGGGACGGCGGCGCCGCGGGTGAGGGGAGAGAAAAAAGAGGAGGGCAGCGGAGAAGGAGGGAGCAGTTGGCGCTACCTTAGTTCTTTCAGGGACCTTACCAAAACTTCAGCGCAGGAGGCCTATCGAACGGCGCTAGGCCTAGGCGTGGTCGCCGAGGTTAGGCCCTGCGCCGCGCCGGTCGGGGTTGGCTCAACCTTCGAAGATGACAAGTTTAGACGCAGAAATGGAGCCGCCCATTCCATCATACTAGCAATTTCGGCAAGATGAGCGTGCAAGTGGAGGGCGAAGACATTTCGCCGGAGACAATGAACGAGCAGGATGGAAAGTTGCCGGTGACCAACTCGCCCGTAGCGAGCAACGACTCACGAGAGACCGCGTCGATAACGGACAAGAACGCTACCGCGGCTAGGAAAGCGGCAAATATTGCAAGTAGAACAAGGTCATCAGCAATCAAAGCGGCGAGAATGCCAGCGTTACCCAGGGATAATATCAAAATCTTCATGAGGCCGAGAGGCGGAATCAACGTGGCCATGTTGGGCCTGGTCGAAGTGACCGCGGCCGTTCACGCGGCGGCGGGAACCGCCAAGGAAGCCGAATACGAAGACACCCTGTGCCTAAATGCGCAGCAGAATATCATCGTGATCTGCACGGCACAAGAAGAAAGAGCCAGCCGCTACAGCAAAGTCAAAGAGATCGCAGTGAGAGGGCAGAAGTACGAGGTGTGGGCCTACAGAACCGCCCCACACGACACGGCCAAGGGAATCATCAGAGGAATCCCGACAACCGAAACTCCCGAGGACATCGATGAAAGGGTGGTCAACCAACGCAACCTGCTAGCGCTAGTAACCAAGAGACGACGACGGTCATCGTCGTATTCAAGGGAACGAAGGTGCCAAACTACGTGCTGCTGCGATGCTCTTTGTACTTCAAGAAGGTGGACGTGTGCTACCAATGCGGTCGAGTAGGCCACCGAAAAGATGTGTGCCCAAACCCGAGCGAAAAATGATGTCCGGGCTGCGACAAGCTCGCCCCGCGGGTAAGAACACCCGTGCAAGCCGAAATGCAAGCTTGCTATGCGGCGGGGAACACGTGACGGGCGAAAGGGCCTGCAAGGTGCGCTTCAAAACGTCCTACGTGGTCAGGCAAAGACAATGGGTGCCTAAAACATTATTGGCCGACCAATTGGTCGACCAATTGGGCGACCCATTGGAACGCCAATAGGTCGGCCAATGGTTTTTTTCGGCTGGGAGCTATGCGGCGGGGAACACGTGACGGGCGAAAGGGCCTGCAAGGCTCGCTTCAAAACGTCCTACGTGGTCAGGCAAAGACAATGGGAGCGGGGCCTCGCGTCCGCAGAAGAGGAGCGGCTGCCGCTGGAGCTAGATTTCCCGGAAGAAAGGCGAGGTCCCCATACAGAGGGCCCTCGGAATCAAGAGGAAGATCGCCCTCCAGCACGGAGCAAGAATAAAATAGGAGGGGAAACTGAGCTTCCTGGGGCAGCCTGATAACGTCACAAGCACTTGGCGAACGTCAAGTTTCCGGCATCTGGCGGCAAGCGAAGGAAGTGTGCGGTCATCGCCACGGCCGGCGCACGTTCTGTTCGCGCTCGCCCAGTCCAACCCGGCCGCAGCATCGCGTCGGCGTTTCGCCGGGCCGCCAAAACATTCCGTGGCCGAAGCGAGAGTCTGTGCGCTCTTCTGCGCTTCCGTTGACTGAAGAGCCCGCCTTCGCAATTAATTTTCTGTCATATTCAAACCGGCCGCGGTGCGAGCGAATAAAAGGGACATTTTCTTTTAATGCGTACGCAATCTTGCGCGAGCACCAAGCCCAAAATACAAACCTGGAAACGCAAAAAAAAAGTAAAACCTGTAAACGCACGGCCTTATCTTGCGTGCGATGCGCTCGAAGCGAGTTGAGTGCAGCGGACAATTTATGACTCGCGAACGCGCACGCGCGCGCGCTACGTCCGAGATAAATGCGCGTTCCGTCCCCGCGTCGAGCAGCGCAGCTCGAGCGCACAGCGATTCACGCCTTGTGGCGAATGCTGCAAACAACAGTATTGCTTTTAATACATTCAACCAGGTGCCGCTGTCAAATTGTTCGCCGCCGCAGCTGCGGAGCTCCGTAGGTCGCCGTAGTTATGATTGTGACATTATCTAGTCGCTCGATCGCGCCGGCCGCAATGGGCGTTTCCTCTCCTATATATTCTTGCTCCGTGCCCTCCAGCAGCGGCATTCTACGGAGGCAGAGTCGGAGTCCCAGTGTCACGCGAAAGGGAAGGTCTCTGTCAAGGGAGCGCGTGAGCTGGGCGGACAAGGCCAAGGGTACAAGGAGGACCGGCGAAAAAGAGCCCAAGAAGCAGCAACAAAAGCAGAGCAGAGAGAACGAAGCCATGGATACCCTTCGAGAAGAGAACAGGGAACTGCGTAGAATGCTAGAAGAGATGAAAAAGACCGTACAAAGTATGACGGAAACCAAGAACCTGGTTGCTACCCCGAGCCCCCCGGTCGCGGCGACTGCGGAACCCCCGCCGAAAGCGCAGCCGATGGATATAACGAGCGACGTCCCGGATCCCAGAGAGCCAGCCATAAAGAAGAGAACGATGGAAAAGCGCGGTACCCAGGAGATTAGTAGCATCGACGCCGGCATGGAAGAAAGACTGAGCGGCATCGAGGAGCGCATGGACAACAGGTTGAACAAGCTGGAAGCGAAAATGGAGCGGATGTTCGAGACGATAAAGGCGGCCATCACAGAGAAGAGCAGGCTGGACCATGGGCGGTTCGTAAAAATAGAGGCGGCCGTCCAACAGCTACAGAGCCACATGCAAGCAGTTATCCAATATCAGGACCCGCGCAGCGCACCACAGGGAGGCATCGCTAGAACGGAACAAGCATGGACCCAGAACCAACAGTGATCATCTGGCAGTGGAACTGCCACGGCCTGGAAAGGAAGTGGGCGGTACTACTGCAGCACGTCGAGAACAGCAAGAAGTAACCGGACGTGATATTACTGCAGGAAACACTGGCGACGCATCGGCCACTCCACGGCTACAGAGCGGTCTGGTCCGACGAGGAAGACAGCAGGGGACTGTGCATCATGACCAAAAAGGAGCACACTATGCTGGAAATTCAACTAAAAAATGTCGCAGTCGACCACGTACTGGCCAAGGTGGTATTGGCAAGAAGAGGAAGGAGAGCGTCTACGTCCTCAACGTGTATAGCAACCCGAGCAAGTGCAAACAACGCTTCAGGGTACTCCTGCACAGGGCGAGCTCGACGGCAAACGGCTCCAAGCTGCTGGTCTGTGGCGACTTCAACGCCGCTGACCAGTACTGGGGGTACACCAAGAGCAAAGCCAAGGGCAGGAACCTGGCGCAAGACGCGATCGACAGCGGATACGTCCTCGTCACGGACCCCGCCAACCCGACGAGAACGGGAAACTCGGTATCCAGGGGTACTACTCCCGACCTCACTTTCGTCAAGAACGTTGCAGCGGAAGACGTTGGGTGGAGAAACACCGGGACGGACTTGGGCAGTGACCACATGATCGTGGAAACTACGATTCGAATGAAGGGGGTCCAAGCGGCGCAGACGCGAAAACACACGTGGATCGATTGGGAAGCGTTCAGGAAGCAGAGAAATGAAAGTGCAGAGGGAGATCAACAGATAGAAGACATCGGGGCCTGGATGGAAAGAATCACCGGGAACGACAAGGCAGCCACGAGAGAGATCGAAACGGACGACCAGGTAGACGGCATGGACAGCAGACTGGCCCCTCTTATCGGAGCTAAGAAGTCCATACAGGAGAGGTGGATGAAGCAAAGGCTGAATAGGAGGCTGCGAAAGAAGGTCGCTGAACTTAAGCGCAAGATAGAGGAGCACTGCCGCACGCTCGGCAGCCAAAAATGGGATGAGATATGCAATGCGGCAGACAGACAACGGACAACCGTTGCATTCGTAAAAATGGCACCTCGGGCTCCCATTGAATGCCGTAAAATTAATCGCTACTTTTCTCTGTAATATTTATCGTTACTTAGGGCCTTCCCAATGTTTTTGTCACTACTGAATGGGTGTTTAACCACTGAAAAAGAATCAGCTTGTCCTCCTGTTTTGTTGTTGACCTTGTCCTTCCGCTCCACTGGGCATCTGCAAGGTGGCCCTTTTCTGATGGAGGCGAAAAGCGAAAATGCTCAAGTGTGTTCGGGATTTCGGTGCATGTTACAGATTCCCAGGTAATCAAAATTAATCTGGAGCTTTCAACTACGGCACGCCTTATCGGCTGTGTAGCATCGGCGCATTTGAACCTCATAATCAATCCATGCAAGCCGACCTTGAAGAATTGCTCCGGCCTTGGAGCAGTTCATTTCTGTAGGCATGAATTCTTTGGCTAATCGGCTAACAGCATCTCTTGGGCTATTAGTAAGCCGGCAAATGTCCCTTTGAAAAACAGCTTTTTAAAAGTAGCGAATAATTTTACGGCAAATTTTACGGCATTCAATTTGGGAAGAAATGAATACGAATAGTAGTTTTATTCCTACTCAGAACGGGTGGAGCCAAGCGTAGATCGCTACAAAAGCTATCATGTCATTTTAGCCCATACCCAACTTTAGAAGCGTCAGACAAGTTTACGTAGCCGTTATTGCTTTAAAGAACCCAACATATACGTCTAGGCTTCGTTTCACCGCACATATCCGCTCACAACAGCACCGAAACATTCAAAGCACCAAAGAAAACACGGCAAAAACAACGGGAGGCTGCGTAGTTCAATGCAACGGCTCATTCCACTAACGAGGAGACCGCCGAGTGGTGGCGCCACCCGTCCAGCTGCCCGGTCCCCACTACTCTCGATAAACGGAACTTCAAGGGACCGAAAAAATTAGGTCCGTTTAACAGGAGTTCCATTTACTGAGAGAGATGCACAAAGGTGCAAATTTATGTGCGTACACACTCTTAATGGCATTTCAAGCAACTCTAAGCACTAGAAGGTGAATGTAGCTGATAGTTTCTCAGAAAGCAAGAAAACTACAAGAGGCTTAGGCACAGCATTCACAAAGTTGATTTGGCAACAATGAGTCGCTGTGCACTACAAAATGCATTAATTATTTTTGTTCGAGTCCTTGCAACTGCATCTTCACGGAGGCTATAAGCCTCAACTTCACGAGTGCTTACGAGCCACCGAATTTAGAAGACGGCAATGCGGTAATGAAGCACGAATAGCACCACGACGGCACAAACGAGGCGGCAGGAGCTGAGTCCGGTAACCTCGGCGCCTTGAATCGAGACCGAACGACTGGAACAAGAACTGCGATGTTGCACTCGTCGCGTTAACAGGGCTGACCACAAAAGAGACGAGGCGAACGAGGCTAAAAAAAACATGGAGGAAGAAAAAAAAAAACGAAATAACCGGAACCGTAAAAAGCTAATTATCATGCCAATGGGATTCACAAGAAGTTCCATTTCTGGTTCCCGATTACCGAGAGTTTTTTTACGTTATCTGAATACAAAACCAACCAACTTACAGGCTACTGTTCCGTTTAAGCGGCAATTCCGTTTAACCGATTTCCATTTAGAGATTCTACTGTATATTCCATTTAGATTTTTAAATGAAATAGTGCGGAATGGTGGCAAGGAATAATTGAGAGGACAATATACGAGCACTAGTGTGTCATCCTCCTCTGTCACTTATCGAGTATTTGTTCTGCATTTTAAACAAAGAACAGCCAGCTAGCAAAAGCACAACAACCTCGAACCTCTCAAGCTGCAAGGTTCTAATTCAGTTTGCCCACGGAACATTTCAAGGGTCATCACAAGTGTGCATGAGGGAGATTGCGATGCAACACCTCAGGTTGACTAGCAGCGGCAGCTTCTAGAAATTTCGCAGCTTTAATGCTGCTTTCACCTCAGTCCCCGGAGCTTGTGGAAAGCAATTTAATGCTTGCTTGCTCTACATCAGTTACAACAATGCGCTACTGTTGAGAAATAAATTAGACCGCATAACATCGCAATCAAGCATTTTGCAATTAGGGACCTTTTGTTGCATGGTGGATCATCCATCATTTATGGGTGTGCATTCTGGAATGAACCGATCTACATTTCTGTTTTGAAGGTGCAATGTTTTTCATCGCTCAGCTTTATTTTAGTTTAAAAGTGGCACAATGCATCTGTGAAATGACTATTGCGATTGTTACTGTTCTCACCAGTACGCGCACATATTTTACGGAGGCTCATAGCTCTGCAGAGAATTTTTCTCATTGTTCGGAGGCTCATAGCTCTGCAGAGAATTTTTCTCATTGTTCTTGAAATAAGCACGAAGTAAAAGGCAGAGGGAATCCAGAGGAAGGATCCAGAAGAGATCCTTCAAGTTTGGTGACTGATCGGAGCTGCAGCAGTAATAGGGGCCACGCAGAGGAAAAAGATGTTGAGGTTTATAATAAAACTGCAGGCAGTACCAAGGATATGATGAGGCTGGCGCATTCGGAATTAAGACATCGTCAAGACACATATCAAAACAAATACAGTAATCCCTCGCTAACTCCAAGTCATAAAACCTGCTGAAAATTTCGAGATAAGCGGACTTTCGAGTGAAGCGAAATGCCAAAAATTTGTGGTGAGGTCACTGAAATAAAAGCTAGTGCTTGTAACAAAAGCTCCACTGCACAAGGGAGCTTTCATGGTAAAAACAAAATAATTCGTAGAAAAAACAAATTTTATAATTGCGGAAGAAAGAACTGCGTGATGCTTGCCTGTTTCGCGTTTGCATCTGCTCCCAGAAAAGCGTTCTCAAGCTGCTCAAGGCATCGCATCAATTGCTGGTTGCCACCCCTGCATTCTAACTTGTTGCGAAGCAGGCACAGCATGTTTTTTGTTTCTGCGGTTGTAGGCACTTCTGGAGGGTCCTCGTCGTCCGCATGATCCGCTGCACCGTCCACAACTATCTAATAATGTAGGTGTCGGAGAGCATTCCAGTAATGGGGACATCGACTTCATACAGCGGGTACTCTGCGTAAATTTGTCGCTCACGACCACATTCAGCGCGTAGTGAGAACTAAGCGTTTGAACGGTGACTTTATCAGCTGCTTGTTGCAGAATTTGCCTTGTGCCCTCTGTCAACATTTCGGGATATCTGTGGTCCCCTGGAAAAACATTTCGAAATGAAGGGGGCAAATACATAGCACCTATGGGAGCTATAGATGCATGGCGAGAAAAAGTTTCGACTTAACCGATATTTCGATCGAGATATTCAAGTTTGTATTACGAGGGATTACTGTAATTATAACATGAAAAAAACAAAAAAAGCTCAATCCCAGACGCTTACATCATCTGCTGCAAGATGCTGGCAGTCAGCTTCTTTTTCTGGCCACCGGGAATTCCAAAGGAGGCAATGAGCAAGGCTACAACAAGCCTGCTTGCTTCAACAATAAAGTCCCTAGGTGTCCCCAACCTTTGACGTCACGGACAGTGGCGACGTCGAGTTTTAGGAGCCAATGAAAAAGCAAAATACCTTCCTCCTTTTAGCCACATGCGATGCTGACCCCTCTCCTTCCAGCCACCATACCAGAGCGGTGGCAGCCCAGCAGCTCCCGCCCAGAGACAGAAGACTGCAGCATCCTCCGGCGACCTTTCGGTAGGCTATACCGTCGCCTTTTGGTGTCCACTGAATGCTGGTTTTATGATGCGTGCCAGCTACCTCCTTTCAAAGACTCACTCCTCCCTCCAAGCCGCCACCCAGCACCGATCTGCCCCCTTCGTCAACTTCTCCGGCCGCAAAGGATTGAAATTCTGGTACATGAACTGCCAAAGCCTGAAGAACAAAGTCGTTGAGTGTCGCCTCATCGTTGCATCTTTGACGCCCGACACCATCATCCTTCTTTCTGAAACACAGCTAAACGAGGGAGTACACGGCTCAAAACTTCTGGACATCACCTCTCACACAGTCTGTCACAAGGACCGTGGCAGTCATGGCGGCAGTGTGCTCCCTGCCATGCCTACAAAATTTTGCTGCATGCACCCAAAGATCCCACATCGAATCTGCCAACCTCAAGGCAGTCTGTTGAACTATTCATTCCACACGGGTCTACACTTCTTGGGTGTGTTCATTGCCCACCCTAGCACCGGCAGTCCTCTTACAGCCCGATTGCCGCTGGGGTGTGCTACCTGAAAAAGTCCTTCACAGCCATCCTGCTCTTGAGAGATGTCAACTTGCACACAGACACGTGCAACGACCACTGGACCCTCTCCACACAACAACTTTGACCACATGCTAGTGCTGGTCTCCACCAGGTATGCCGACCTGCCACCCGTTTGGTGAATGGGCTGGCCGTGTCCTTCCTCGAGCTGGTTTTCACCGCAGACTCTGGCAGTGACCACCTAGCAAGCGAGGCCCACCACGTAACAACCCCACCTAGCAAGGCAACATCTGCCCACGACCTACCAGACTGGCCACACTCGCCTGGCGACCTCGCCCCATGGTTCCTCACTGCGGAGGAGCCTTGTGCCGCCCATTATGAGCTCGGGTGCAACTTGGCTCACGCCACACACAAGGACACGGTCCCCGCCTGGACACCGGTCTGTGCGAGTTGACATCTCTGAAGAGCAGGACGTCTGTGAAGGACTTTTTCAGGTAGCCCACCCCAGGTAGGACTGCCGGTGCTAGGGGGCAAGGACGCATAAAAATAGCCACCCGCAAATGGGCCCTTTTTAAGCAAGCTGCATGCCTCCAATGTCCCGACACCTTGGCAAAGGTGAAAGTAGTTCAGCCCCGTCTCAAGGAAGCAATTCCCTGTGCTCACAACAGCTACACTCTAGATGCTGCTTGGAAGGCTAAGCACCACCCCAAGCTATTTTGGCCCTACGTGAACAAACTTCAATCTACCCGGCAACGGCAATCAGTTTGCATCTCAGTCATCTGCAGGTTTTCGTTAATTCCACCTCACCTGTCTTCGAAACGGAAGGCCTTCTCGACAACGTTGAAGCCCGTTCCCCTGTTCCAACCTCCTCCCTCCACAATGCACTTCTTTCATCTTCTGACCTTGACGATGCGGTTCACTCATCGAGGCATCACACAGCACCAGACCCAACCGTTGTCACCAAGGATCTCTACCCCTATGCAACCTTCTCCCTGCTCAGGCTCTTCCAGTCTTTCCTCGATCACTGGAAAGAAGCAGCCATCACACCAGTGCACAAGTCCCCCAACCAGTTCTCAAGCTACAGGCCCATCCCAGTTGCATCTATTCTGTGCCGATCATGCCATATACAGGCACATCTCGCGCTAATCAGAAGAAAACAATCCGCTCTCCCCATCTCAGTACGGATTTAGGTCAAACCTCAGCTGAACGGCAGCATTCAGCTCGATTTTTCCAACACTTTTGACGCCCTGGATCACACTGTCCCACAGATATCTTTTCGCTCTGGTATTCTGGGCGTCCAACTGTGGCTGAGTCGCTGAATTCCTTACAGGCCGCTCCTGCTGTGTTCTCTTCCGTGGAAGTGCATCTCGTGATTTCCCGGTGCCCTCAGGGGTTCCCCAGAGCTCTGTACTGGGACCCACACTCTTCCTTACCTACGTTGATGACGTGCCGGTTCTCGCTGACAGCTTGCCAGTACCGTGTGCTGATGACATCATGATTATAATGCCAATCTCATCCCCAGCATCCTCCGCCAGCCTGCAACAGCTTTTTGCGGTGCATAACTGGGCCTGCACCAACATCCTCCGCATCAGCACCAAAACAGCACTGCCAAGCGCATCAGCCGCAACCACATGCTCGTCCCGAGTGCAACACTCATGCACACATCACTAGCACAGTGTGCAAGGCCCATCGCATTTGTGTCGCTCGTCCCTGTGGTCCCAAGTTTGTAAGTGCTGCCACGACTGCTCTCGTGCCGCCACGACTCGAGTATTGTGGCTCCGTGTGGTCCCCACCCACTTGCTTGACAAACTCTAGGGCGTTCAGCGCTGTGCAACGTGCACCCTTGGTTGCCAGAAGCCCCCACCAGCCTACGAGGATCGCCTCAAAGCCCTGCAGCAGCCCTCCCTGCCACACCGGCGTGATGTAGCTCGGTGCACCTCACCTATGGTGTGTACGGTGGCCCCCTTGGCAGCACTTTTCCCCCGAGACCGGACGCTGCTCGTGGAGTTATTGCCTCGTGCAGTGCGCATTCAGTGCACTTGGCTACACTGCCAGGACGGCCACCAGCTTTACTCGTGGCCTAGTGTCTCTGGGCAACAAAACAGGGGGCCCATTAGAACCGGCTTGCGGGAAGATGGGGCTGATCGAGAATATGACCCCAGCTTCCTCTGGGCACTTCATGAGCAGAAGAATGAAAGAAAAGTGGAGAGAAATTTCAGCTTTAATTATTTATTTCTCAACAAAAAAGGCATCATCGGCGATTGAACAACACACAAGAGAGCTATGAAAGGTGTGATCTTCCAGCTAAAGCATAAAGTTATTCACTTTGCAGTGTTCTGTTAATGTGATTTCCAGTACATGTGCACATGAAAACCAGTTTCCTTTATGCTGTGACAACCTTGGATACAGTCCTCAGTTCTAGCCTGCAACTCTTCTATATCTAGCAGACGTGGCACCGTCACCTTCCAATCAGGTGCAACGATAATCAGTCGACTGGAATTTTTCATTTCTTCACTATCATTTTAGTGGACTGCAGTGTATCTCTTCTGATGCGGCAGTGTTAATGACTGGTGTTTTTTGTGGTTCCACGGGTGTTTGGATCCCACATGACCTTGACTGGCATTCCTCTGCACTGTGCGGATGGCACGCCTCAATTGTGCAACGCGATGCATTGGGCTTGATGCAGCGATTCCCCGTGCATTCCTGCGCCACTGACAAAGGCACGGGGCCAGCAGCAGAAGGCTTACCCGAACGCATGGCAGCCTGTCCTGCCACACCGCATGCTGCTCCTCACGCCAGTGCCCGTGAGGCGGGCAGTGGTGCCAAGTCATGTCCCACAAAAGCCACACTATGCCATTGAGCCTTTACTTTTTAGCAGCAAAATTGGCCCCACATACACGTGGGAAAATACAACAAACGCAATGCAAGGCGATGTAGAGCGGCCACCCTGCAGCAGCCAAACGTGAGCACTGCAAGCCGCACCAAAAGTGTGGGGGGAAAAAACAAAAGGCTGCCCGATAAGAGGCAATGTGAGTGCTGTGACCACGGAGCAAGATAAACAGGAGCGCCGACTTCGCTCTCTCCGGCGGGCTCTTAATGTCCATCACTCGTGGAGCACAATGTAGATGGCGCAGCAAATGGCGCAGCGCCGGCGTTCCCCGTGCGCCGGGGAACGCATTCCGTCGGAACGCATTCCGTCGGCTTTTGTCGTCTGCTTCGGCGACGGTAGTTTTGGGCGCGAGTGCTTTGGGCCTGCTTTGGCGCCGCATCGCGTTCATTGCGCTCCTCCTTCGCACGGCTTAACTTGTTCAACAGCCCCTTCTGGGTAACCTGGACCCGAAGGAATTGAGTGGTCGTACGGCAAAGACACATTAAGGATTAGTTTGCATGGCGGGAAAACAAAATGTAGAGACCACATATAGACATATGGCTGCTATACAAACCCGACCTTTCACACAGTGCTTGCCGTAAATGTGACTCCGTTTTGTAAATTTGTGAATACCAATTCGTGTTTTAACAGGTTTTACAAAAGGCGAAAGGAGCAACTGGTTCTGATCAATAGCGATTATAAAATTTGCCGCAGCTTTCTCGCAGTTCTCCAACTTACGTCAAAAATAGAGTGTGCCTAGAACACGGACTGGCACTCACACGCTCATCAGAAAACAACAGAAATGCGATAACATCACCCACGACTGCCCGCGACGTAGCAATCTGCTCAAGATCGAGGCCCTGACAGTGCGGTCTTTTCACAAGCCTTCATTTCGCGATATTTGAATTCGTCTGGACCCTATATCTCTGTGGTGATGACTCGCCGAAAGAAAAAGTTTAACGAGCCGGTTGTTTTGCTGGTCAGCCGCTTAAAGAAAAAAAAAACGCCGGGGAAACCTGGTAGGCCCAAAATTGCAGCCATACAAATCGCAGCATTTTATTTGGAGTCTGCGGCGTTATCGACGAGATAACACGACTGTAGAGCGACAGTGAACATCGGGCGGTAAGTTGCGGCACGAGTTACAATGAAGATTGCGTTTGATATTCTTGGGTGCCTTATCAAGCTGACAGTGTTTTTGTATACTTAATACAACAGGGCAGCCGTCCAATTCAGTCAATAGCACAGAAATGTGCATCATTGCCGTTTGCCGATGGAGACTCCGGGCGACCCTTATAAGCGTTGTTCGTGCGCAGAAGCAGCATAAATAATTAAGCACGCGGCCGGACAGCAGGATAACAACAGAGGGTAACTTTTGCGCTGCATCAATTTGTCGCAAGCAAAATCACGCTAGACTGTATGTTGGGGCGTTGCATATTACTCTTGCTCATTCTTTGGTGCTTCTGAAGTCGTCGTCGTTCAATTGTGTCTTACATCTGCTGGGTTAGTAGAATATTTTTAGCGGGTCTTCATAATGTCAAAATAAACACTCCATGACAGGGAATAAGCGATCGCCACGTATGCGGTGGCGCGTGCAAATATCTGCGCCGTCTATTGCGGCTGAGCACGGGTGTTTAAATTCCGCACGTGAACGCATTCCTCCTGCATAGTAGGAGAGACATAAGACAGACGTCGCTGCGAAAGAAAAGACGCCTCTGGGGAGAGCGAAGAAGGGAAGAGCCATGTACAGAGGCACAGCGACGAGAGGGCGAACGAAGGAGGGAGAGAGCAAAGGGAAAGCTGGGCGGCTGGTGGCGCGTGGACATTATCGGCCCCAGCAAATGATTTTTTCTGGGCCACAGTCGGCGCTCCTCTTTATATCTTGCTTCGTGGCTATGACACCATCAACAAGATCAAACGTAGCGGACGTACCAACTCAGCACTGAAAATGGGTTGCAGACTTGGAAGCTTGCTACTACTATACATGCAAAAGAGTCGTGTTAGGCTCAGATGTTCCTGACCACATCATTAGGTGGTGACTGGATGTTTATTTCCCGTGTTCAAAACATGTTCCACAGTTAAGACTTTCCATCACAGGCGGAATCATTCTACTAAGTATACGTTAGCAGGGGCTTGGTTCACTTCCTACGGCAGCGTCAAATGGCACACTCAGTCAAGCAAGCCACATTACGAACAACATGGAAAGATGAGAACAGAGCCCAACACTGGGTGGTGCGTCCCTTCGGGAGCCCACCCGCTGACGAGAAGGGGCCCCCGGCCGGACCACGTCTGGCCCATTGCAGACGAGGCAGGGCTCAGGTGCCACACCCCTGCCGTGTGCTAGCTGAAGACCATGTGCGTGGTGAACCACACTACCCTAGATTTTCAGAGAACCTGCTTGCAGAGAGTGCATACGCAGACTTCCATGCTACTCTTACGCTTGCTTTTCAGGATACTTTTGACTTGCAGCACTTTTCAGACCTGCTATCCGAGGCAGGGTTTTTCTCCTGGTTGTACCCAGTGTTCAGCTGGTCTTGCACGCAGTGCTTCAGTAGTGCTCCACCCCGCTGGGTATTGCTTGGGAACGCTCACGCAATCGGGTCCCACGTAAAGCCGCCGGGCACGGTACGAAAGAAGCTTGGGCATGCGAAAACAGGGTGGTGCTGTGGCGGGAAGGGCTCACTCCTCGGGCTTGTGCTCCAGGTACGACGGCGGTGGCAGGATTTGTGCAGCCTCCTTGACGGCCTCCTCATAGCTGGGTGGCAGGTCCTGTGGCAGAGCGAGGCACACTCCGTTGGCCACTGGCCACCACACGAGGCTGGGCGGTTTCCCTTTCAGCTATGCCGCCAGCAGCACCAAGCGCTACTGCTGGCCATGTCTGTATAAACATTGCCTAACGCGTGAGCGAAAAAATGGCCACTCTCCGGTTGCTCTCTCCCGTTCTTTCCCGCTACGTAGCCTTCCTATGTGCTTTCATGTCCGTCGGCCAGCTCCGCTTCTCCAAAACTATGCCAAATAGTTGATTGATTTTGATTGATTGATTGTCGGTTTTAACGCGCCGACGCAACGCAGGTGATGAGGCACGCCGTAGTGGAAGGCTCCGGATTAATTTTGACCACCTGGGGATCTTTAACGTGCGCCGAAATCTCGTACACACGGGCGTTTTTGCTTTTCGCCTCCATCAGAAAAGCGGCCGCTATGCCAAATAGTTGACAGTTTGTGTTTAGCATTCCCCAGGCCTACGCCTTCATGCTTTTCATCATCCATGACTGTCTGTCGTGGTCTGTCGCTGATAAAACCACCTGCGCCACGGCCAACGCAAAACCACTGGTACTGCTGCAGGCTGATGCCCGCTTTGCGCGCTTACCTACTTGGATCATGGGCCCCGACATTTTCTAAGTGATGCATTCCTCCCTCTGACCCTCCGCATTTCAGCTTTGTTTTGTGCACGCTGTTCGCACTCCTCATAAGCATTATAATATTTAAACACAAAATAAGAAAGTGAAACGACATGATGTTTGCTTGCAAGCTCTCTTTCTTCGTCATGTTTTTTGCCGGCGCATAACACGCCCCGAAAAATATTTTTAGCTACGCCGCTACTTCTGTTCCTTATTAAAAGGGGTATTATTACTACTACCCGTACTGCAGAAGCAAACCGCTTTAGTGCAAAGCAAACGGCATTAAGCTGCAAGAACACGAAGCCGTTCAAGAAAGCAGAGAACTCCGTCAGTCATCTTTCGAAAAATGCAGCAGGTAGGAAGTGAGGAACACGTTGAACGAGATCCCCACTGGCCCCACAACCAATGCCCCTTCACTACTAAAATGGGAACGGACACGCGTCATAGAAGTGGGCGCAGCGTTCGCGACTCGCAAGCACTGACGTCACGCGGGACGTCCGCCGGCGCGCGCCACATAGCGGAGGAGTGGCTGAACTAAGTGTCCCTACCGTTCCCATTGGAAAGCGGGCGACCGTTAGGCAACACTCATACCGGCAGCGTTGGTCCAGCAATGCAGAACACTTTTCCCACATCTCTGCTCCACAGGTCCAAAGATGAATCTGCCCACACTTTTCTCCTGAACTGGATAAAAATATAGTTTGTTACGAGCCTTTAACACCTTAGCCACACCATTTAATAGCACATCTAATGGAATTTCCCATGTCTTTTAATTGGTTTTGTAAAAAAATACTGAGCTGGCTTAACTCCAACTGCACTTCTCAATCATTTGTTTACGCAACACGCTACTCATCTACAGAACACTTACCAACCAAACAAAAATGCTACTGCTGCTCCCAAAGAGAGTGAATTGTACACTTTAAAGCACACCTTTAAAAACACCCTAAAGCTCTTAATAAGCGAACAGTGCTTGCTCATAAGGCAACCAAGCATCGTGCAACCTCGCGCTCCTCGCTGATTGCGAAGGAAGAGGGGCAAACTTCATTCGGACCAACAGTTACCACTTTCGGTCCTTTAGCATCCCATAAGGCTTCCAGTGCTTCGAGCCAGGAGCACAGCTCGGGCATGCATGCACCTCGCCACTACACAAGGACGTCAAAACGCCCGTGTTCACTTCACTGCCCTGCCGCTAACGGTTGTCAAGGTCCAGGCAACAGCTGTTGTGAATGCGGCCTGACCAATGGCACCAACCGGGAGGGGTGCGCCTATGGCATCCAGTACCGGAAGGGGCCCAGCGATATTTGACGTCTGGCCCATACCAGCACCTGTGCCCATGCTGTGCCCATGCCCTCCCTTCATGCTGCTTTCTCCCGAGCTGTTCTGTTGTGCCAGCGCAATGACAAACAGGACCGGATTGAAACGTACTCGCCCTTCGACCAGCTGATTAAAGTCCCAAACTGCACAAAAATAGCAACTCGCAAAATTGGTGGCAGCACCCGTTTGCTTTTTGGATCACCAGTAGGGCAGTGCAGCCATGATTAAGCCAGCTGATGCGAGGCATGACCACATACTGACTAAAACGGTCAATCTCTTACCTCAATAACCCCCGAGCTGGTTTGGTAGAAGCCACTAGAATACGGGACAGCCGGCGATGTTCCTGAAAGACAAGGCAGAACCCTCCACAACTTGGAAAAAGATGACGATATCGCGGGTTAGCAATGGTGACCAAGCATCCGTCCATCAGTGCTGCCCTATTGGAACAGCTCCCCTGCGACTGTGCCTCACACACACGTGCTGCTTTCGCTAGCTTGGCAAAACTACAGTGTGCCTCTCCCATTATCCCCCCTTAGGACAGATACAGCCCAGTCTCTGCTGCAGACAGCCTCTCCAAACTCAACCAGCAACACTGAGGCAAGGCAGCAGCCAAGCCGTCCTTTGCCACGCCGTCCTTTAAATTAGGCTTAGAGCTTGCTTTAGTGAACACTCAGGTATCAATACTCTGAATTATATTCCCTTCTCCAAGCTGGACAGTACACAAGAACGCAATTTCAAACTACACTGCATTTCAAGCCACAAAGTTATAAAGAAAACGGAAGGGCGTCAACACCAAGGAGGTTGTATAAAAACTTCTGGAGTGGAGATGGCACTAAAAAACTGACGCCGACAGCCGCCATCATGCCTTGGGTGAAGAACTCGCTCCGTCGCAGCAGCCGCACCGCATCCATAGCATACTGCCGGCTCCCCGCTTGTTGTCTGGCGATGTTGTGTGCTTGCACAGGTGCATTTACAACATACTTCGTCATGGATGTTGTCTGGACACTACAAAGGTGTATAAATTTCAGCAGTGGTGTGCTTGTGCGTCGCGTTCAGCTGCCCTAGTTGCGGGAAGACGACGCCGGTGATCACCTTGGGCCCTGTTCGTTTTGTGTCTCGTGGCTTTAAAGCGGCCACTATTTGTGCAGGCTTGTACTGGTGGTGCACTTCAAAGGAAATTCGTCGTAGCACCGGTCGGCCACCTACTTGTTTACGCGGATATGCAAATGTTTGCACTTGTAGTTGCACGCCCTAGTAGTTGCTTGAGCGTGCGAAATCACAAGTTTGTACAATGTGTGTGCCACAATTGTCCTTCTGCCATAATCTAAATGCAGTGTTTTCTCAGACAGTAACAGGCATAAATTAAGGCAGTGTTGTCTAATATTTCCTTTGCGCTCAGCCGGCCCTACGTGAGTGCTCGCACGGCTTTCCTTAGAGTTTAACGGTAAAGGCAAGGTTTTCCGAGCCATTTCGCTTAGCTTTGTACAAGTCTCTGATGCAATGCGCTCTCGCGATCTTTGTCTCCGTGGTTTTCTCATAAACAGCACGCTACCCACATACAAACGTGCGTGGTTAACGAGGTTGATACGGTAACGCTCCTGACAAAGTGAAAAAGAAGAAACAGCACAACTGAGTCATGGACATGAGGTGAACATGTGAAATGCAGGAAGTATCGCACTTTTGCATATGCGCATCTGCCCTTGTCGCAGGTTGCCTGAAATAAAGCGCTTTATTTTGCGTGAGAACGTGCCGTTCGGCAAGATCTATACAGAAGCCAACAGAAGAGGACCGACTGTGTTCAATTCATTTTGAAGTTAAATTACTTAAACTTGTCCCACGCTTTCTGTGAAGTGCATCAAGGATATTGACTGTGTTCCCTGAATAAACAAACTGCTTTAAAAAGCTTACTCCTTAAACCTCTTGTAAAGTACAAGGAAAAGCTAGAAATGGCAGAGATAAACTTGTAAAGTGTGGGCCGCATAGCAACTTGGCATGCTACTTAAATTGGACTTGTGCATGTGCATACAGTGGGGGTATTGTGCAGTGTAAGCTTCTTACAGCGGATCTGGCAACAAAGGACGACTTCCAGTTACATCAGACCATTTCTGTTGGTTTGTTTGGCCTCCAAGCATTTTAAATGGAGTCCACTCCGCTCATAACGGACCCGGCTAGAGCAGACTATGGGCTACAACAGACTAAATTTTAGGCGAAAATGGTTTCGACTGCATGTTTATAGTGGACATCCACGGGGCCGGCACCCGATTTGCTTTTTGTTTGTCTAGTTTGGCAAAAACACTGTTACATCTGGCAACATTGTTGGCAGCCGGGTTGTTGGCCCAGCCAAGCCAGTGCCAGTGCCGTTTTTCTTTTTTTTTTAGACCAGCGGCATGAGCACAGGTTACCTGATTTCACTGTCGGATAAATTACGCATAATTAATGCTGTTGAACATGGGGAAAAACAGGCTGACATACCCAGGAGTACAGGCCTGTCTAAGCAAACGGTCTCCTCGACCGTCAAGAACAAGGCCGCTGCCGATAAACGCGACTCCGGTGAGACTGAACAACAGCGCTATCAAATATGCAAAGTGGTCCACCCAAAGTCAAGTCTGCCCTCGTCACAGTTTTTTTTTTTTTTTTTATGTAATAAAGAACTCGGGTTCAGTGATGTTCGGTCTTTATTATCCCCCCGCATGCATCGTTGCCATTCGGTTCGGTGAAAAAGGTAAGAAATGCCTCAAGTAGGGGGGTGGGTTCCCCTACATTGTGTGCTATCTGCCAGTGGCCGTGCGCAGTCCAGCCGGTCTAACTTTCAATTTCACAGCTGTCCATCAGATTATTTCGTATCAGCTGTTTCAATAACCAGACTATAATCATAAAAAATGTGGCAGCTGCCTTGGAAGAACGTCAGGCAGAGATTCGATTTGTTTGACGAACGGTTTCTGGGAATTCTGCTTCGTCACGAAAGGATGTAAAAAAAAACACCCGCATTTCCCCGAAGGGGAGCATGGGGAAGTGCGAATGCACGGGTGATGCTATGAGGGGGAGTTATGTTGAACTGTGTTGGCATTCGCCCGTTAGTTGCATTTAACACCCCCGCGTGATCAAGTGGGGATTCACACACCCCGTTAGTCGTTCTCTGGAAATCTTGGTGAATTAAAGTGTATGTTCGAGGAGATCACACACACACGCAAGTAAAGTGAAACGACAGTATTCTTTATTCAGCACTTGTTGGTGTTGTCGTTGTAGTTGACGGTCATTATGACCGCCTTGTGGTCACTGAAATGTACGGTCAAGAGTTGTTGCAAGACCGCGCGTATCAGACAGTTCCTCGCAAAGGCCAGGTCGATGTAGCTGCCGTTGATGGTGGTGGGAGCCTCTAGCGGTAGGCACGTCATGGAGTGGTTGGCGAGCATGTATTCCATCAACCACTCGCCGCCCTTTCGCACGTCCACGTTAAAGTCCCCAACAACCACGACCGGGTCCGAGGGCTTTACGCGCCTGGCCACACTCTCCATCGCCGCGTCCACGTATTCGACGACGTCGTCGCGCGAGATGTTTGGTGCGAGGTAGAGGGTGACGACCACGATTCCGTCGCCCGAGTACGCGTCGGTGTAGACGGCACTGTACGGCGACTCGTCCCTGACCGGCGAGGTGGACACGGCAGGCGACACGAGGTTCGCGTAGACGTGACCGACGAGGTAGACGCCGCAGTACTCGCCCCGACTTCCGCTCCTGGCGAAGCAGCAGTCGTCGATGGGGAAGTGGGAATGCACGGATGATGCGAAAGAATTCTTCTTGGCCAATCGCCCTAAGTGGGTATGTGCTAAAGAAATTAGGAACTCTTCTTGGCCAATCGCCCTAAGTGGGTATGTGGTGCGGACGGACGGACGGCGGTGGACGCGTGATTCAGGGTCGCTTAAGAAGTGCATTCACACTTAAAAGGCTAGCTAATTCTGATGGCCACGACTGATTTTTGTAGCTGGTTCGTAATTGCTCGGAGTTATATTCTTGCATTATTTGCTCAGCTCATCATGCGCATGTGCTTGACCGCATGCACTAGCCCTTTTCCCAAGCTGGTGCTAAGCTTTGGAAACGGTCTTTAGGCGATTCTTTGCCCTCGCGCGAAGCCTGTGAAGAGGTGCTGCAGGCGTGCAGAGTGCAGAAAGAACAAAGTGTCTATAGTATGTACAGTCTTTGTCAAAATTTTGTGGGCCACGGTGACCGTGGCCGGAGCAGGGGCGCTGCGCTTGCCACTGTCGGCTGGTTACGCGGCTAAAGAGAGTAAGGGGAACTTTCGCGCTTCCTTTTGTAGTATGGCTGGCATGATAAGTGCAGCGGGGCCAGTTTCTCAGAGCAGGCACACTTCGCTTCAGCGCAGGCATTTTGCGCAGCACTTGTTGCGCCGGACACAGTACAAAACCAGCCGACATCATAGGGTGCCTTGACTCACGCGCGTCCGCCGTATACGTATAGGGTGGAGACACGTATACGCTGGCGCCGCCATTTTGAGTCGCTCGCTCGCTGCCGCAGCAAGTCATTGTATCAAAACCGCGCTAAAATTATCGCCACAACGCAGTTTACTAGCGAAGTTTGAATCATCTTATACGAGAAGAAGAAGAACACGTTGACCCAATTGCGGCGGCACGGGACCGTTCAAAGGGTGTCTCCACCCTGTAGTATGGCGGCACTGGCACCCCACGACAGCCGCAAGCGCAGTACCTCTGCTCGGCCATGCGCCTGCTCCGGCCACGGCCCACAAAATTTTGACAAAAAATATGCATCACTGGTCAAAGCACCCACTGTTGCATTCCCTTCCCCCCGGTCGGATACTGCATACTTCGACTACAGTGGACGTTTTTTTCCCAATTAAGAGGCTTCGTTGTAATGGGTGTAGACTGTACAAACCGGAAAACTTGCATGTTAAAATCATACAAACACTGCAATACCCTCATTACTTGCAGCCCTGCCTGAAAACAAGTAGACTCGCTATAGTACTGCTTCGACAGAGCTTGCTTGGGTGTGTAGCTGCGTAACTCCCATTCATTAATTCTGGCACTGCTACTAGAAGGAGCAAGCGTCAACTAATCACGCTGGAACAGAGGTATCCCGCACTTCTCACCGCGAAATGAGGGCATCATTGGCCGTGTGCAAATGGCACCTCCTGCAATGGCGCACGACATGGTGTAATTTTAATGCTTAAGGAGCAGCCTATAACTTCGAGACACTGAACAAACGTTTATTGAATGAAAGCAGGAGTGGTGTCTTTAGCCCAGAACTAGGCTACTCCTGTGGCCACGGCTCTCTACACCACCACCCGAAGAGATGCAAACGCTAACGCGCTGCTCTAATCATGTCAATAGTTTATGCATAATATGACCCTGGCAATATGGCTGCCGACCGGCTTCACCTCCCTGCTGCCTATGGGAGACTCCAGAAGTGCTATACAACCTCCTTGGTCAACACTAACGACTTTCCCCATGTGCTGTCACATTGACACACCTCTGAGGTTGTCGGGCAACAATGCTGTGTTGGTTTCACTTGCCAATATCATTGTGCTCCCGGAGTGTTAAGTGGCCTAGTGGTTGGCTCAGGAAATGCACTCTCAAAACCACTCTTGTTCACTGATGTGGTGAAAATATGATTTCTTATGCAAAACTGCAGGTAATAATCAATGAAGTGCGTATGTAAAGCGGTGGCAAAATGGGGAGCAGCCGTTGGTCACTCAGCTGCTCCCTAAAACACCATGATCACGCCCCTTCACCAGTTACCTGAGCTGCTGCTGCTGCAGTCGGGGCCCCTCGAGCGAATCAGTAGGCAGCACGTGCAGCAGCGATAATAGCATCTAAGCAGCCTTGGCAGGTAGGAGGGCTTCAGCCAAAAACATGAGCTAGTCAGCTGGGAACACCATTTGTGATGCGAGCACATCAGACACATTTCCAAAGCTACCATGCTTGCCCTGAACAGTACTGCACCATTTTCAAGCAGTTCGTGAGAACAGTTTCACTTGGGTTTCTGCAGTAAAACGCTACGCAGTTACCTCTGACTGCCCGCCCCCCCCCCCCCCCCCCCCCCTCCCCCTCCTCTCCTCCTCCTCCTCCCCCTCCCCCCCCCCCCTTCCCCCCCAAAAAACTTTCGTTTCTGACCTGAGGTTGCGATACTGGCTTTCAATGCAAGTCTGAAGGCAACGGTAAGTGGCCAGATATCACTTTGGTCAATTGGCCTAGAACATAGCAACAGCTGTTTGCCAGCAAGCTTCATTTTCGACTGCTTCTCGACGGCAGGGGGTCCCTGTGTGGGTTGGTTCTCATAAAGACTGAAACAGTTCCAGTTTCACTTGTACAACGAAAAAGTGCCAGTGCCATGCAGTTATTGAAATACATTGGTCCCATGACCATGCCACACAAAGAGGCCACCAGTCTCGGTTCAAGCACTCCTGTACTCACAGATTGGGTTGCCTGAAACCATGCAATTTGCTCTTTTCTGGCTGGGCAAGCAAAAAAATTGGCCCAGATGGCGAGAACAAACCCAAGCAGTTTTCTTGTCCACGAACATTTTGCCCTCATACTAAATGCAACCAAAGACAGGGTACTATTGACATCAGTTAAAAAATGTTGGTTGCAAAATAACAAAAAATTGCCAGTCTTCTCTAACACCATCTTAAAATAATGTACGACCTGAAATTTATAACTCCTTTGCCACATGGCACAAGCACCATAGGGTCTAACATTTTTTGTATCTGAAATCCTGCTGCGTGGACATTTCTTCCTTTTTTGGGAGGGGGGCAATGCCCCTACAACACTTACTATAAAACACATACAGCGTAGACTATTTATAGCGTAACTGTTCATAGTGCAGGGCCGGATATAACGCGAGTTTTCCCGACCACTGGTAGGCCTCCGACAGAATTCAATGCATACACGTACCGCTCACAATACAGTTGCCCGAAGCACAATACCGTTTATAGTGCGGCTTTTTGGTGGGTGCGCTCATCGACCGGTGCAGCTGGGTCATCGTTTTAGGGCCACAAAGAGAGAAAAAACATGGAGCCCCTTCTCTCCTGCAACTTACCCTTCATCTTGCATGCTTTGTTTGCACTCGCGTGATAGCTACAACTGCCCTTGCCCTCGGCTCACCTCTGACGATGGCAAGCACCCCCTGGGTGCAGTAAGCTTGTGCGATGAGAATCTTGTGCAGATAAGCAACAATCCTTTTGCTTTTCGAACTTCTGGAGGTAGCTAGCCAAGCCGTGACACTGGGTGTTTCCACTGCCTGCACGTTGTGCCGATAAGCAACCGCCTTCAGCCCCACGAATGAGAGGCTTGAAAGGCGGATGGCAAAAAAAAAAATCTGGCTCGCATTATTCTCGCGCCGTCTCACCGGCACAAGCCCGGCTTCTTCCCTCTCCACGGCATTATAGACGGTAAAAAAAAGCAGATCCCTCAAAACATAAACACAAAGCATAATTTAAAGCCGCACTCGTGGATTGTAAGACCATGCAGCAGGGTCTGATGCAGAAAAGAAAATACGAAATAAACACTGTAATTCTCTTTTTAAATAGCGTTCGTTTGAGTTATGATAAACAAAGAATGATTGAAAGTTGCTTGCGATATGGTTAGGTATGCACATGCTTTGTTTATAGTGCAGCATCGCTTACAGTGCGGATTTTCGTGGCTCCTGCGACATGCGCCATAAGCGGTCTGCACTGCATTTCGAACATCCTCACTACTTGCTTTTGGCAGCGTGTGAAACCGAAAGAAACACCCGTTTGGTCACGGCTCAGGCACAGTAGAGCCTCGTCACAAGAGACACTCGAGGGACCCAGGAAACGTGTCCCTTGCAACCAAGGTCTCTTGTAAGCAATCTTGCTAACATGGCGAGCATAGGAAAACGGACCAAACCGGTTTCATTCAAATGTCTCTTGTAACCAGGTGTCTCTTGTAAGGAGGTTTTACTGTAAATTCATTTCGTTCTCGTTTGACTAAATCATCTACCGAACCAATTTTCAGACTGGTTCGAACAGCTGAATTACTAGTGAAGTGCAAAAAAGTTCTGTAGTAAAAGTGACCACAAAAACAAAATATAATTTTTGCTTTTTAAAATATTCATTTTTTCCAATAAAAATAGTGCAATTTTTAAGACAAATCTAGGCAACTAGAATAGATATTAGGGAAAGCAAATTAAGTAGCAACAGTTTACCACCCACTTTCTCGCACAGCACTCACATTGTCCTAGAACTAGACTACAGCCTACGCCCGTTACAATGGACCCTCTGAATCCGGAAAAAAACGTCCGCTGTAGCCGAAGTATGCAGTATCCGACCGCGGGGGATGAGCCCTAAAGTGGGTACGTTGATCGACATTACATATGAATAGTACATACACTTTGGTCTTTCTAAACGCCTGAAACACCTCTGCACAGTGTTTGCGCGAGGGCGAAGAATCGCGTAAACACCGTTTCCAAAGCTTAGCCCCAGCACTTGGAGAAGGCCTAGCGCATGCGGTCAAGAGTGTAAAGACACATGGTAAGCTGAGCAAATAAAGCAAGAATATAACTAGGCGCAATTATTAACCAGCTATAAAACATCAGTTGGGGCCATCGACATTAGCTAGGCTCTTTTAAATCCCCTTACGACGTGGCAGGTTTTCCCGAAACCGTTCGTCAAACAAATGGGATTGCTGCCTGACGTTCCCTCAAGGCAGCTTCCACATTTTTAGCGATTTTAGTCTGGTCATTGAAACAGCTGTAATGAAATAATGTGATGACGATCAGCTGTAAAATCGAAAGTTAGACCAGTTGGACTGCGCATGGTTACCGGCAGATTGCACACAATAGATTGGGAACAACCCCCCTACTTGAGGCATTTCTTACCTTTTTCACCGAACTGAATGGGAACGATGCATGCGTGGTAATAATAAAAGCCGAACTTTACTGAACCCGAGTTTTTTATTACATAAAAAAACTGACGAGGGCAGACTCTCCTCCGAGTCAACATTTTTAGATAAGGTCAGTTGGCAAAGAGCGTGGCCTTCCAAGCACCGCAGCGCGGGCCGGTGCTGCCGCCGACCAGGCGGTGGCGCTGAGGTAGCGTTGAGATCGGTCTCGGCGCGTCGTCTGCTACTCCTTGCTTGGAAAGGCGCCGGTGAATGACCACCGCACACCGTTAATGTTCTTCTTTGACATGCGAAATCCAACTTCGCTCTACTCTTACGCTTTAGTGACAAGAGCTTTACGTTTTTATCGACATTATAACGAGAAACAAGCTGTACTTAAGAAAAAAAAGGCAAGGCAAACACTGCACAGTCCGCTTGTCTTCAGCTGCTTCCCATTCCATTTATTTATTTTTCCATTTATTTTTCCCCAGTACGGGATCCCTTATAGCTCAATAATGTTTGAAGCATACCCGAACCCGTCTTACACTTTTGAAACTGCGGGAAAGCCTACAATAGTCAGCCATCTACTTGGAATCAAGAAAAGACGCCTCGACATTTCTATTTATGCTGTGGAAGCAAATGCAGTAGGTACGTTTTCACAAGAACATATTTACAACCCCAACAAAACTGATCAAGTGAGCCGATTGGAAACCAAGTGCGGACGTGCGCACTCACGTTCCCGCGCTCAGCAAATTCTTGGTATTTTAACTGCGGACACGAAAAATTACGATTTGTTAAACAGCTTCGCTATTAACAAAGAAAATTGAACCAATTATTAAACCAATGTTTTTTTTTTATTTCTCTGACAGGTATAAATGTGGTTTCTTAAAAGAAATAAACGGTTTTTCTCGGATGAGAATGTTTGTCGTACTGCTATTCTTTTTTGTTGGTTCGTAAATCTGATTCTGATTGTTGTTCGTAAATCGTAAATCTTCGTAAATCTGACAGAAACTTTCATTCATCTTCTTGTAATCCTGATATGCCAATTTTTTTAAAGCGTTTAGCCTCCATTTATCTTCTTGTAGCCCTGATATGCCAATTTTTTAAAGCGTTTAGCCTTCATTTATCTTCTTGTAGCCCTTATATGCCGATTTTTTAAAGCGTTTAGCCTGGTAGTTTTTCCGCTGAGCCATCGCTTATGCTGTCTTCTGCGTTGATTTTTCCTCCTCGTTTCTTTTTGCAATCTACAGATAGGCAACACTTCTCAGTTTTGACTAGTCAGATTGATTTATAAGAGGTTTAACGCACTGACGCTTCACAGGCGATGAGGCGTGCCGTAGTGGAGGGCTCCGGATTAATTTTGACCACGTAGGGGATCTTTGACATGTGCTGAAATCTCGAACACACGGGTGTTTTCGCTTTCCGCCTCTATCAGAATAGCAGCCGCCGTGGCCGGGAATCGAACCCGAGTCCTTGCGCCCACAGCACGGCGCCTTGGCCACCGCGCCGGGTAGGGATCTGATCTGACAGCACCGTGAATATGTTGTGCCACACACACTGCATGCCCTTTCACGGCAGTTGTTGCGGATGAAATGTCTGGAAACAGTTAACATTTGTTCCAAGGGCTGATCTTTAAGGCAACAATGTAGCGAATAAGTGTTGCTACATTCTTCTGCCTGGTCAGCTGAGGGTGAATATTCCCATTTTTATCGCTGTAGCTACACGGTGGGACAAGCAAACCTCTTGAATTAACTTCAACCGACAAGTTTTGACCGACTACTGCACCCTTCTCAATCAGCACAATTGCACCCAGAATCTTCGAGCTTGTAGAAGATAACCTAGGCGAAGCCTTCACATTCTACGATTGAAATGTCGGACATTTGCTGAATTCCTGCATAACTGCAAACCACAGCTCAGTTCCCAACGTACGTGCTGACATCGGCGCTTTCTACACCACTCGCGCCACTTACGCCAGTTTCCTCGCGCAAAGACCCATCATTTTGGCAGGACGCAACATAAGTGGGAACCACTGTCATCCATTTGGGTGGTTTTCGGCATCACTTTGACGTCTTTGGTGGCGACAGATGCTCAGGTATGTCAGGGAAAATACGGGGCACCTCAGAGTCCACCTGCCTTACGGTATCCTTACAGTTTGACCATTCACGGCGTCTTCGTAACAGTTGATGTCTGAAGACTCACAATGAATGTCACAAACGTATGTTTATGGCGTAACCTTGAAGTTTTTCCATGGAATCGCGCTTTCCCACGCCTTCAATCCGTCAGGACCCTTCGGCGCTTTGAAGAAATGCCGCTGCACGGACTTGGCCGCTCCCCGAACGCCAGCCCGGCGCGCAGCACGTCAACAAACCGCACCGACACTTCAGAGATCCACTAAAATATTGCCGCGAACCATACATTGGGTTTGTTTATTTGTGTTTTGCTTTTACCGCCCGGCTGCGCCGGTCTGTGTTATCTCCGTGCCAAGGGAAGCGCGTGTTCCATTCCTTCTTTCTGTGCCGCATGTGTTATCTGTTGTGATAGGGAGAGCATTCCGATTTACGTGAACAGCCCGGAATAATCTTCTTGCATCTACAATGTTCTCGATGCGAATCGATGGTTCCAGAACCACGCGCGCCGAAAGATAAAAAGCCTGCAGAGCAGACGCCGGGGCATTCGATTCTGCGACGCTCGCCGACGCACGTACGTCACTTTGTTGACCGCTGCCTCGCCGCCTCTGTATTCTTTTCAGTTGTTAGGGGAGCACAAGTTCGCTCCAATAAACTTGTTTCTTTTCCAAACAACTGCGTCGTCCTTGGCTTCGTGACATCTGGTGGAGGTGCGGGGTACGCACCCTTCATGCCCACTACAACCTCTGGAAGCCGCCAAGCCAGTCCAACAAGAGCCAGCCTCCGCGTGCAAGATTTACCACCCGAGTTCGGTCTACTACCGGAGAAGACGAAGAAGAAAGACGTCGCAACCAGCACCATGCTCAACCAAGCCAATCCTCCTGTCGTTCTGCAGCAGCCACGGGAACCGCCATCATTCCGAGGAGCCCCCGCAGAAGACCCAGAAGAATGGTTGGAGAAACTGGAGCGCGTCCGGAAATTCAACAGGTGGGACGACGCAGAAACGTTCCGGCATGTTTTCTTTTACTTGGAAGATTCGGCTCGCACTTGGTTCGAGAACCACGAGAGCTCCTTGACAAACTGGGCTCAGTTCAAAAGCGAGTTCACTAAGACCTTCACTACCGTCGTGCGGAAAGAAAGAGCCGCCCTTTTGTTGGAAACGCGCACGCAACACCCCAATGAAGGCGTCTTGATCTTCGTTGAGGAGATGAAGCAGCTATTTCGCCGCGCGGATCCCGAAATGACGGAAGAAAAGAAGTTGCGGTTCTTAATGCGCGGAGTGAAGGAGGAACTGTTTGCCGGACTTGTCCGAAATCCGCCCAAAACCGTCGCCGAATTCGTTACCGAAGCCAGCACCATTGAGAAAGCCCTCGAGATGCGTGCTAAGCAGTATGACCGCAACTTTGTTGGCGCGGCCAATGCGAACGACTTTGGCAGCACGCGGATCCCGGCCGACAGCCTACGCGAGACTATCCGCGAAATAGTGAGGGAGGAGCTGCGGAAACTGCTCCCGACGCCGCCGCAACCACAAGTCGCTTCTCTTACCGACGTCATTAGAGAAGAAGTGCAGCAAGCGCTGGGAACTTCAACGACGCCAGTAGCACCTCGCGAGCCGCAAGCCATGACCTACGCAGCTGCTGTACATCGCCCTCGCCCACCTGCACCCTATCGTCACGAGGCTCCGTACCGTCGTCCCCTCTCGCCGGCCCGACCACCTGCGGCGCAACCCCCTGCCCCAAGGAAGACCGACGTGTGGCGAACGTCAGACAATCGTCCGCTGTGCTACCACTGCGGAGAGGCCGACCACGTCTACCGTCGCTGCCCCTACAGGAGGCTCGGTTTGCGAGGGTTCTCCGTCGACGCACCCCGCCCCCGAACTGGCCAGCGCCCATCGGAGATCGAAGAGTACCTGTCCAACACCAGCCGTCGACCAGCAGGTTTCAACCGTTCGCCGTCGCCCTACCCATACCAATCGCCGAACCGCCGTAGCAACGCTGACTTCGCCCGTGGAAGGTCCCCCAGCCCACGCGGGGGAAACTAAAAGCAGCAACTTCTGGAGGTGAAGTTGCTCTACGGCGAAAAACCGGAAACCCTCCAACGACGCAAGGACGCGCCGAAGACAGTGATTCACGACATGCCCTCATCCCGACGACCCGACCTAACCCTGATGAGACTCCCGAACACGACGACAGCTATACGCCGCGACGCTTACCCGACCTGACCGAGACGTCCGCTGAGAAGACGTGGACAACGACGACGCACAGTGCCCGACCGTCAACACGCACAAGCCGAGATGCGACGCCCCGACGCACCCGGAACTCGAGGAAGGCGGCATCCGACGTCAAGGTGTCCATCGACGGTTTTGATGTAGTCGCCCTCGTAGACACGGGAGCCGACTACTCCGTAATGAGCGGACCATTTGCGTCTAAGCTGAAGAAAGTTATGACCAGATGGGACGGTCCGTACATACGCACAGCAGGAGGCCACCTCGTGACGCCAAGTGGAACGTGCACATCGCGCGTCACCATAGACGGCACGACGTACCCTGCGGTGTTCGTCGTTTTGCCCAACTGCTCCCGCGACGTAATTCTCGGAATGGACTTTTTGACGGACAACGGCGCAATAATCGATCTGCAGACGAAGTCGATAACTTTTTCCTGCGACCACTCCATGACGCCGGAATCGAACCCCGAACACCGTGCAGCTGTAAGGATCGCCGATGATCACGTCACCCTGCCACCCCGCGCAAGCTTGATGATCACCGTCCACTGTGAAGGTGCTGCTCCCGACGTCGACGCTATCGTGGAGAGTGACCAAAGGCTGCTTCTTGACCGCGGTGTGTCTGTCGCAAGAGGCATTGCACGGTTTAAGCAGCGCAAAGCCCACGTTTTGGTCACCAATTTCACCGAGGAGTACCAGCATTTAAACAAGGGCGCTGCAATTGCGTTCGTCGAAGAAATGCAACAAGCAAGCGACGTGTTAGCAGTCGCCGACTTTGAACGCGTACCCGACGATACCACCAAGCTTCCGCACCCCTTCGACGTGAATCCGGCGCTACCGCAAGATGAAAGGAACAAGTTATTGGCTTTGCTGCGTCGCTACAGCGAGTGTTTTTCGTCGAACTCAAAGTTACGTCAAACACCTCTGGCGAAGCACCGGATAATAACCGAGGATGGAGCACGACCTACCCGACAGTCACCGTACCGCGTCTCTTCCCACGAGCGTGAAGCCATCCGGACTCAAGTCGACGACATGCTCAACGGCGACATTATACAGCCATCAAAAAGTCCGTGGGCTGCGCCGGTCGTACTCGTGAAGAAAAAAGACGGCACACTGAGGTTCTGCGTTGACTACCGGCGATTGAACAAGATCACCAAAAAGGACGTGTACCCCCTGCCCCGAATCGACGACGCCCTCGACCACCTCTGCCATGCGAGGTACTTCTCATCGATGGATCTGAAGACAGGCTACTGGCAAATTGAAGTGGACGAGAGAGATCGAGAGAAGACTGCATTCATAACCCCGGATGGCCTATACGAGTTCAAAGTGATGCCGTTTGGGCTATGCACGGCACCAGCAACGTTCCAAAGAGTCATGGACACTGTGCTAGCTGGCCTGAAGTGGCACACCTGCCTCGTATACCTCGACGACGTTGTGGTATTCTCTAGGACTTTCGACGAACACCTCGCAAGGTTGCAGTCTGTACTCGAGGCCATCCGTACGTCGGGGTTAACGCTGAAGCCTGAAAAGTGCCGCTTCGCGTACGAGGAACTGAAGTTTTTGGGCCATGTCGTCAACGCCGCGGGAGTCCTGCCTGACCCGTTGAAAACTTCAGCCATAGCGAACTTCCCAAGGCCGAAAGATAAGAAGGGCGTGCGCAGGTTTCTTGGACTGTGCGCATACTACCGGCGCTTCGTCGCAAACTTCGCACGCATTGCAGAGCCGCTCACGCGCTTGACGAAAGACAGCACCCCTTTCAGCTGGGAAGACGACCAAGAAAAGGCATTCTGCGAGCTGCAAAAACATCTGCAAAGCCCGCCCGTGCTCGCGCATTTCGACGAAAACGCCGACACGGAAATACACACGGACGCCAGTGATATAGGCTTGGGTGCCGTCCTTGTCCAAAAACAAAGCGGGTGCGAAAACGTAATCGCCTATGCCAGCCGTGGTCTGTCGAAGGAGGAGAAAAACTACTCTGCCTCCGAAAAAGAGTGCTTGGCTATTATATGGGCCATTTCAAAATTTCGCCCATACGTGTATGGCAGACCGTTCAAGGTTGTAACAGACCATCATGCGCTGTGTTGGCTCGCCAATTTGAAGGACCCCTCTGGCCGTCTTGGGCGGTGGAGTCTGCGCCTGCAAGAGTTCGACGTTACAATCGTTTACAAATCCGGGAGGAAACACTCCGACGCCGACTGCCTGTCCCGCGCCCCTGTCGACCCGCCACCACAAGACTCCGATGGAGACAGCGCGTTCTTCGGGGTTGTTACGGAGAGCGACCTAGCCGCCCAGCAGCGTGCCGACCCCGACTTGCGCGTAATGATCGACTACCTCGAAGGACGAAACGTCGCCGTGCCTAGAGCGTTCAAGCGTAACTTACCAGCATTCAGCCTTAAAAACTCCGTCCTCGTGAAGAAGAATTTCAGCCCCGGAACAAGAACGAATTATCTACTTGTCATCCCCGCAGACCTTCGTGACGAAATTTTGGAAGCGTCCCACGACGACCCGTCTTCCGGACATCTCGGCACAGCTCGCACTATTGCAAAAATTAAGGCGAAGTACTTCTGGCCCCGCCTTACATCCGACGTCACCCACTACGTTCGGAGTTGCCGGGACTGCCAGCGACGAAAAACGCCGCCGACAAGACCCGCCGGACTTCTGCAACCGATCACCGTCCCGTCGAGGCCCTTTCAACAGATTGGAATGGACCTCCTAGGCCCGTTCCCGACGTCACGATCGCAGAACAAGTGGATTGTCGTAGCGACAGACTATATGACGCGCTACGCAGAGACCGCCGCTCTTCCGCGGGGGACTGCACAAGAAGTCGCCAAGTTCTTTATAAACCAAGTTGTGCTGCGACATGGAGCCCCTGAAGTCTTAATCACGGACCGCGGAACGGCCTTTACCGCGGAGCTGATGCAAGGAATCTTACGCTACAGCAACACGGATCACCGAAGAACGACGGCGTACCACCCCCAAACGAACGGACTAACGGAACGTCTGAACAAGACGATTGCGGATATGCTGTCCATGTACGTCGACGTTGAACATAAGACTTGGGACGAAGTCCTCCCGTATGTCACGTTTGCGTACAATACAGCGACGCAGGAAACTACGCAGATGACACCGTTCCAGCTTGTCTACGGAAGACGACCGACTACGATGCTCGACGCCATGCTTCCGCATCTAGAGGACGACGACCTCAACGCCGACGTCCAAGGATACCTTCAACGTGCGGAGGAGGCCCGCCAGCTCGCTCGAGTTCGTATAAGGGACCAGCAGCTGGTGGATGCCGGCCGCTACAACCTCCGACGCCGAGACGCCGAGTACCGCCCAGGGGACCGTGTGTGGGTTTGGACTCCCATCCGACGACGCGGACTCAGTGAGAAGCTCCTGCGACGGTATTTCGGACCCTACAAGATTCTACGACGTGTTGGCCAACTTACCTACGAAGTGATCTCCGATGGTGACTCCGGCACATCACGACGACGTACGCGGCCCGAAGTCGTCCACGTGGTTCGCTTAAAACCTTTCTACGGACGATGACGAACTTTTATTTTTATTTTCGGACTGTCGCTTATGTTAGCATCGGGTCGATGCACTCTTAGAGGGGGGGTAATGCCGCGAACCATACATTGGGTTTGTTTATTTGTGTTTTGCTTTTACCGCCCGGCTGCGCCGGTCTGTGTTATCTCCGTGCCAAGGGAAGCGCGTGTTCCATTCCTTCTTTCTGTGCCGCATGTGTTATCTGTTGTGATAGGGAGAGCATTCCGATTTACGTGAACAGCCCGGAATAATCTTCTTGCATCTACAATGTTCTCGATGCGAATCGATGGTTCCAGAACCACGCGCGCCGAAAGATAAAAAGCCTGCAGAGCAGACGCCGGGGCATTCGATTCTGCGACGCTCGCCGACGCACGTACGTCACTTTGTTGACCGCTGCCTCGCCGCCTCTGTATTCTTTTCAGTTGTTAGGGGAGCACAAGTTCGCTCCAATAAACTTGTTTCTTTTCCAAACAACTGCGTCGTCCTTGGCTTCGTGACAATATGTATGCACGATGACAACACAGAACTAATACATTAATACAGACGTGACGAACAGGCGAGTGCCAACAGCACAGCGAAAACACATGGCCAAGGCGAGCCTCGCTCCCCAAACTAGATCTCAACGCAACGCCAGCGCCACCTCTCGGAATGGCGACAAAATGGTGCCGCCTCTCGAGGCGCAGTTTGCAAACTGACCTAATCTAGAAACGTTGTTCCGAGTGCACCACTTCGAGTATTCGATGGCCCTGTTTTCAATCTCACCGGAGTCGCGTTTATCGGCAGCGGCCTTGTTCTTGGCGGTAGAGCGGACTGTCTGCTTAAACAGGCCTGTACTTCTGGCGATGTTGGCCTATTTTTCCCCATGTTCAACACCGTTATTTACACTTAATTTATCCGACAGTGAAATCAGCTACCCTGCCGCTCATGCCGCTAGTCGCACAAAAAAAAAGCCACTGGCACTGGCTTGGCTTGGCTGCGCCAATGACCTGGCTGCCAGCAATGTTGCCAGACATAACAGTTTTTTTGCAAAAATAAACAAGGAAAAAGCACATCGGGTGCCGGCATCGTGGAAGTCCACTATAAACGTTCAGTCGAAACAATTTTCGCCTAAAATGTAGTCTGTTGTAGCCGATAGTCTGCTCTAGCCGGGTCCGTTGTGAGCGGAGCGGATTCCATTTAAAATGCATGGGGACCAGACAAACCAACCGAAATGGTCTGTTGTATTCGAAAGTCCGTTGTTCCCGGATCCGCTGTAACGAGCGTAGACTGTATACGTTCCCGGATGAAAGCCGCTACGAAGAGACACGACTGTGGGATTCACTGGTGCTTCTTGTTCCGCTTGGTCGCACCACTTAAACGCTAGTTCACACACTGATGTTTTCCCTTTTACATCGTTGCTGAAGCTGTGCAGTGGGAAATGTGGACAACTTTGGTGTTTTCTGATGAAAACAACGCCCTTGAGGCCATAATGAAGTCGTGTGGGTTAGCAAAGGCTAGTTCTCTGCAACAACGCGAGGTTGTGCGTGGTCGCCAAGGTTCTGTTAGCGTCCCTAGCCAAGCATGTAAGGAGACCACAGACTGTGGCGCATTCAGTATCGAGCTTGACTCGACATTAATGCTGCCCGCATCACGGTACCAAGAGCGATGCACAAAGTATCCTCGACGTTAGGTGCCCACAATAGATCATCCAATCCGCCTGTGAAGAGAAGTGGCCCGTAGGCCAATGCAGCGAATGAAAAACTCGGCCCGGGACAAAGAAGCTCTCGCGGAAGCCGCACGTACCATTGCAGGCTGGGAAGGGAATGATGTCCGAGTAGGGCATCTGGTTCAGGCTGAGCACCTCTCGCGGGTCCTGAGGATCGCCAGTGCGGAAGGGGCCCGACCGCTGCTTGATCCTGGGGCAGGCAGCACACAGCATGCGGCACTGAGCCCCAGCCGAGGGCCCGGGCATGCAGCCCCAGAGGCTCCCTACCTGAGCAGCTGGACTATGCCCGCGCAGCACGCCACCAGCGCGAGGCCCGCTGCCAGGCAGCCCATCACGATGGGCACCGTGTCTCTGCTGTCGAACAGGGGCGTCCCAAAGGCATTGGGGACTGCGGGGGGAGAGGGGGAGGCACAGTCACCCAGCCCATCCTCGCACGCTGCGGGGCTAGGCTTCTGCAGCCAGGAGCCCCGGCTGCCCTGACCCGCACGTGAGGCGGAAGCCAGTGCTGGAGTGCCCACCCCCTTCGGGGGACAGAGCCTTCACCGCCCACACCTTCCAGCCCACTGACATCTTTCATTGCACCGCATTTAATCACTTACCGTTCACTATGATATTTCGTGTGAATCCTTGGCCAGTAAGTGTAACGAAAGCAACAACGGGAAAACAAAACATCCGCCAGCCATTGTCCGGAACACGGAGCTTCCCCAGCGAGACTTTGGTGCCTGCGGTCAGGTCGCCATCGAACCACAGTCTTACTACCACACTGCAGCTCAAGCTGAAATGCCAATCGATAAAGCCTCTCTGCAACCTCGCCTTTCTCTCTTCCAGGTTGGCCCGCTGGCGTTGAAGGTGCTTTCCGGCACCTCCCGACTCGTGGTACACGCAGCGTCGCTTCACGCTTGTTGCTTGCATGCCATCTCACGGCACACTTGTCAGAGGCCACATCACTGTCAGCACACTGTTGACGATTACACTCACTTCACTGCCATCGGGCTCCATTGACATGGCATTTTTTTATGCGTAGACTTCACGGCAACAAAGAATGTGGGAAGGACCAAGCTTACAAAAATCGCCTTAAAGGGGTCGTGAAGAGGTTTTCAAAAAAATTGTGTTGTGTGTGCACTTATAACTGTGGAACCTTAGTAAACAAACAATGCATACCCGTTTCGTTGCCCGATATTGGCAAATAGGAAAACAAATGCAGTTACGGTTTCACCGAGGCTTTCCTCCTCAACTCAGGAAGCGACGTTTCAGTAAGTCAGTAAGAAGCCAATCACAGTTCTCCCTCGTCTTTGCAATATGTCGGCATAGAGCGGGCTTGCAAAGGGTCACATAAAGCTGCAACATCGGTGCCACGATGAAACTCGCCCTGCAACTGAACGGGAGATGTCTGATCTCTGATACGACTGATCAACACGGTCGAACTTTCAGTCAACAATGCGGGCGAGTGGCGCAGGCAGAAGTAACCCCGTTTAGTCTAAACTGGGCATTCGTAAACTGTTTACACTGTTTCACACCAGTCTAAACTGTCATTTTGCTAGCCGATATTCTTGCACAAGTTTGCCGACGTCTGTCTCACGTTGCCTGTAACGTGAGTATCGCGAACGTGAAACTTCTGACCTGACGAGGTAAGCTTAAAATGAGAATTTATTACATAAACACATTAATCGAAGGAACTTCGAGTAGTAGGAACTTCAAGCCCATCAAGTGCAAAAATAACTAGCGAGAAGCAGCGATACAGCGCCGAGTCCCACCATCACGCAGTTCGATGATTGCTTTCCTGTTTCCTGCAATAAACAATGCTGTCAACGCTGTTCCGTTGATTGTATACGCTCCCCTTTGGCTTACTGCAGAAGCGTTCAACAGTAAGTTGGCAGTTAAAGCTCTGGGTTGATTAGAATTTATGAAAACCTGACACACTTCTGGGTTACAAATGCGAAGAGGCTTTTATGCAGCAGTTTTCGCCACGCGCGCGCTTCTCACGTCGATAGTGTAGTGGATGAAGTGTCCGACTAGGCTGGCCATAAGGTTGGGCTAGCCCGGAGTCCGCAAGTTCGAATCGCACGCGGGGAACGTTTTTTTTTTTTTTTTTTCCTTGAGCGGTTTTGTGCCATTTCATCCAAACAAGGTAAGCTTCCGAAGATAATTCCACAAAAGAACATGAAATTCAGCAGGTAAATTGGCTACAAACTGTACAAACAGCCAGTAGGTCTGAGTTCTGCTGCAATGGTTGCCTGACAACTGAAGAGGTCACGACAACGCTCATGTGGATAGAAAATTGTTGTTTGGCAACGAATAAAGGATGCATTATTTTTAAAATATCGGGTTTTCAGTTTTGCAGAACAATATACACAAAGAACGTTGAACACGTTGAACTCTCGAATGTACTTGACGTGACGTCACTCTAGTTGCGCTGCCGACCAACAATGGGTGCATGGTCGCTTGCGATGCGCCTCCAAACGAGAATGTCAAAGGCGCCTCCTAAATTCCAGAAGCAATGAATTGTGAAAATATTTGGGATTTCTGTTCTTAAAAGGTTGTTCGAGCAGACAAAATTAGGCAAAGACAAATGCATTTTCTCTTCACGACCCCCTTAAAGACAGCTTCACTTTTGAACACAAATACATTGCTCGGAAGACACTTTTCCAGGGGCAATATAAGCCGTCGTACACCAAAAATATCAATGCTCTAGGACCTTATCGGTGTAAGCATGCCTCTGTGAGCTGACTTTCCTGCAATGCAGTTTTCCGCGTGAAAGCCACAAAATTCCCCATCCTGCTGACTCCAAAATCAGCAGTTCGAAGTGAGTACTCCTGTAAGGTGCCCTGAAGTAAAATTCAGCATGTCTAAAATGGTGTCACCTTGCACTGGGGCCATCCAAAACACCACATTTTTAGTAAGGCAATGAACCCGGCCCACCCAGGGTGAGCAGATTTTACCAGCCACACCGGCTTTAATTTTAGGCAATGTGCTTAGTGCTAAGCCTAAGGATGCAAGTTCCATCCCGGCTGCAGCAGCCATTTTTTTTTTTATGGAAGTAAACAATAAAAATGTCCATGGGTCGAAACTTTGGCACACATTGAATGAGCCCCCGGTGGTCAGAATTAATCCGAAGCCCTCCACTATGGTGCACCTCACAGCCCCTGTGCAAAGTAGATCTTGCGCAGTTGGACAGCAAACCGAGAAATGCTTGAAGGAGCTGGGGTTCCCAGGAACATAGCCCTTGTCCAGGCTTGTGCTTGTCCAGGCCAAGGTTAAGTTGGTTTTCATATTTGTACGCGAATTTTCGCCTGGCTTAAATGGTGACCAATCCAGTTATAAAAAAAAAAACGCTGACTGTATAGCCGTTCGCAATACTGCATGTCTACATGGGGTAACACATACGCCACTCATCTTGCGCATGTGCAACATTTACAAACCCAAGCGTTGGGGCTTATTACATTTAGTGCTTTCATGGCTCACACAAAACTGATTTTTCACGGCTTAAATATTTTGCCTCTGATAAACATTTTCCAGCAAAACGTAACCACAGTGATTTACGGTGCTTGTGCCCAGAAAATTTGTATTGACAGCCTAACTACCACTGCTCTGCTTAACTACAACAACACGCAGTTTTCCGAAAATAACAATGTTTTACTACCCACAGTCGAAACAAAGTATGGTCAATTTACGGCTTACTTCATGGGCATTTCAATATGGAACTGCCTTCTCAGCCATCTAAAATCCGCTCACATGTCAACACAGTTCAGTAGAAGGGTGAAGCAATATTTCATTACACTCTTATTACAGACGGATGGATAGCTTCACAGGTTTCCTCAACCGCCATATGTTTTCTAAGTTCCTGAGTGATCCGTCATTGCTTCATTATACTTGTTTGTACGCAGTTTTTTTGCCTCAGCTTTGAGTTGACAGGTCACCTTTGAATTATGCTCTGGGTAAGTTGATAACCGCATTGTTCAAAATTTCATGTGATATATTATTCTTGTACAATGTGTAAACTAATTTGTCTGTGAAGTGTTTTTTCGTACTAATCAGGTTGCTGTATGCAGTAATGTATAATTGTCACTGTTTTCAAATGTAACAGTGTCTGACATTTTTTCATGGGAGGTCCTCCGGACAGTTCTCTGGAACTTTGGGACCTCCTCCTGTGTTGCGTTTGAACAATAAACAATACATGTGTGCTATACATAACATCGGCCAATGAAAGGGCTGCAGCCATACATACCGACATATATATATATATATATATATATATATATATATATATATATATATATATATATATATATATATATATATATATATATATATTCTACACATGCATCTCCACGAGAGAAGAAGCGCCCGTGGGCAAGAACAGATTTAAATTTTATTTTCTTTGTAAATATTTTAAAGTACTAATTTATTTATTTATTTATTTATTCAGGTTACCCCTAAAGTCCCTCTAGAAGAGGGTATTACATAAGGGGGGACACTGTTGTAAAACGTACTTGCAGCAAGTCGACACAGTTTTGGTTTTCTTCAAGTCGCTTGGCGCCAATTTTGAGACTATGCACTCCAGTGAAAACGGCACACCGACACCCCCTCAAAATCGAAATTCTGCATAATCCCCTGCGCTGGTTAAATCCCGGCAAGCAGCTCCTAAGCACCCCAGTGGGCTCACCAGTGTTCTTGTGTGTGTCCTGTAAATAACTGAGTCACAAAGAGCGCAGGAAAACAGGACGACAGGAAGACCACACCAACACGGCGTCCTGTTCCTGCGCTGCTTGTGCCTACAATCCCTGCAGTTGCAGTCCTGTAAATTAGTTACGCCTCAGGCGCACATGGTCGGGACCCGTAGCTTTGCCTCGTGCCTGGCAGCGACACGAGACACGGCGGTGCATTCCTGAAGGAGACTGAAATTCACCGGCGCAGCCGACAGCCCAGCAGGAACCAGCGCACGCCCGAGTCCAGCAACCGGGACAACGGAAGCGAGCTGGGTGCAGCGCAAATAGTGAACCCCGGGCGGTTTTCCCGGCATTCATGAAACCCGGCAGTGCTCACTTGTTCTCCGTGACTCACAAGTTCCTCTAGATCCCCATAGGCATAGCTCGGCAGGGCTTTTAGGGAAAACGAAGAAATCGCCGCACTCTGCTGGTAAATGGTCCTCGTCCATTTTTTCTAATTTCCCCTTGTGGTGATATTTGCAACCGATATTATCCAGATTCCTGTATTTAATTTGTGTTTTAGCTTTTAGGGCTATTACAATGTTTCACCATGCACAGTGGTGTCAATAAATTGTTTTTAAACTGGTCACACGGTTGTCTGCAAGATTTTGACGAGAAAACCACTAGCCACGCAACTGACAACAAATCATGACATTCTGGTTGGTTGCGCCCTCCCTTCCCCCCCAAAGTGGGCACCTAGATGCGGATGCGCCCCCGACACACAGACGCACGGGCACCGTTCCCTTCAACCAGATCGGTGCTGTGCACATTGTCTTGGGGCACCCAGGTCTGGCTGCATAAACGACAGACCATGAAAGGTTGCCCCCTGCAAGTGGCGCCTAACTGACATTTGCTGAGCTTAAATTCCTCAGCCCAAGTGAAAGGGCATCACTGTACGACAGAGCGGTTTTGCTGGCAACGTCGTGCATCCTCTGCAGAGGAGTTTTCAAGCCCCACGGACGTTGTGCAGGCTGCCCCGGCCGCCGAGATCAGTGCTGCCGACCCCGACACTCAACCATGCACACGAGGGGGAGTACAGAAACCCTACGTAAAAACTTCCCATGAACGATGCTGTTGCTGACTGGGATGTTGATGGACCATGGAGTGGGATTGTTCAAGCAAGAGTATGCTGCTTGGAAAAACAGTGAAACGCCCGTAGGGTGGTCGCTAGTGGTGCCTGTACTTGAATGCTAAGAGAGCCGCATTAAAACCTTGTTGATCGGTAGATGTTTTAAGCGCACACATTAACTGTAGCCATGTGCTTGCATTTATGTTTTGCATGGTTTTCTAAAATCAGATGTGGGTACTTTTAAGTCCCGTGGTGCATTTACAGTTTATGCACTGAAAGTGGCCATGTTTCAATTTTGGATACTTTTGGTGCCAAGTTAGAATGATTTCCTTTAGTTTACACGATCTGGACCATAGTATTCATACAGTTTCAGTCTGTCTAGGCCCTTTTGTACAATCTGCACAGGATGGGATAAATTCTTCGAAGAACGAGTCCTTCCCACCAGAAGCCACCGTATTACAAGGATAGAATCATGGGGCTGCTGCTGTTCAGGGGGCCACGCGTTCCCACAAGGACTGTATTTTTGGTGGAGGGAGGCAAAGAATTAAGCACAAAAGAACCCTCGTCCATCCCTCTAAGGCCAACTTTCTTGAAAATGAAGTGTTTCTTCAACACCCACATGTAAAATTATTTTCTACTCACAATGACACTTTGTTTTTCTTAGTGAACACTGTTTTGTTATGCCATTGGGTTCACGTATAGAACACTGGCCTTAGGTAATACTGGGTGGATAACTGGGTTCATTAAAGCTTAGGGACAGTGAGTACAAGCGGTTACATGGCTGAAGGACAGAAGAGAAAGTGAGGTGGCGGCCAGGGCGCGGATGAAACCCGATGCACCGCGCCGCCGATGGAAGGTGAAGAAGAAACTCGTGGGGCCGCATGTTGGGAACTGTTCCCGTCGGTTGCTTGGTTGAGGCTCTTTAACCATGGCTTGGGGCCTGCTGTCTATGCACTCGGCTTGACTACGTGGCGCCATCTTTCTTTTAAAAAGCTGTTCCCTCTATCCACAAAGTCTTCCAACCCCTTTTGGAGCATCCTGGTTCTTCGTGGTTGAACCGGAATGCCGCCCTGGTCAGATAGTCGTTCGTTCGAGCAGTTGGATTCGCTGACACGAGTGTGACATGCTGGGCTTGTCGAATCTTGCGCTTGGGCATTTCCGTTGGGCGACGTACTCGCAGGCAGATCAGGCGTGGCATATCCTGGCTGGCTCTCATCAGAAGGCTTGCGTGTACTTCTAATGAAAATGCGATTTCTCCGCAGGATGCTGTCCCCAACTTTCACCTTGTATGAACTGTCGTCCGCCCATTCGGTCAAAGTTGCTTTCTCCCACGTATAGTGCAGTTGGCCAACCCAAGACAATCCAGATGCCAGCAACCGGCCAGGTGAAGACAAGGCGGGCTCCCTCGCTCTGCAGTGCATGAAAAGCTGCCCATAGTTTCGCTGCATCCCTGCAACTGGTGAGCAAGTCTCAACACGATGAGAAGCTTTTCAGCAAGGGAGACAACATGGCAGCTCTGTCTGTACCCTTTCGACTGTGGTACAGCAGCGCCAGCAGCCGTTGGCGACGGTTGCCTTCTGGTGGCACTTCAAATAACCAGCGCCTCTGTTCCGTGGCAAGAAACTGCTCCTTTGGCAGCGTCGATTCTGAAATCAAGTCTCAGATGGTACTGGGCACCATGTCTATGAAACTCCGGAAGCTTGCACTCCAGACTGATACAACACTGGAACAACTCCGGGCTCAGGGGTGCAAATACAGAGTAACATCGGGACAGCTAAGCTAAAGGAGATGCCCAAGTCAACCAAGTCGGGCGACGGGAAAAACGCTCAGAATCAGCATCAGAGTACAAACCAGCACAAAGTACGTCCACAGATCGACATTTTAACCGTGGTGGACCGTGGCCCCATGAGCGTGGACAGTCCTCATGTCCTGCATCAAACAAAACACGTGGTCATTTTGCTGCAGTCCGCAAGGGAAAGAACTGAAACCGAGGCCCAGCACACAGAATAGTGGAGCAGAGCTCAGACTTGGACTCAGGCTTTTGCAATACAATGCATCAACAGCAAAGCTCCAAGCGTAATGGCGTCCCTCTCAGATCACAGCATCCAATTCATGGTGGACACAGGGGCAACAGTGGACACTATCAGCAGAGATACATTTGACCCAACAAAGTAACCTCGAGTGGCCCAGAACCAAAAGGGGATCAAAAGCCAAGCTCCCCTTACAAATAATGTCACACAAGGGCACCAAGCTACGAGACACCATCTGGGTCACAAGCACACTGAGTGAGTGCCTCCTGTGCTTCGAGTCAGCAGTCCACCGCGTACAAGGCCTTCAGAACATCCAAGACCCCAGCTGGTTAGAAGGACCAAGCACTGGAGTGAAGCTGCATGTCGACAAGTGTGCTCCACCAGCAGCACAAAGACCCAGGGTCCGAGATGCAGTCACAGAAGAGGCTGGAAAAACGTGCCCCACCACGTGGGTCTCTCCGATTGTTGCCCTAGGCATGTGCCTCAAATCCGGTCTCCAGTCATTGCAGAGGCGCAAGGATCCAAAGTCACCGCAGTCAGGCAGGAGGGCAAGCCTGGCTGGAGAACACTGCACTACAAGCGGACAACAACGCCAACGAACAATTCCCTGTCAGAGCGTCAAGAGGCCTCAAGCCACTGCGCTACAGGCTTTGAGTGAAACTCTACCGTTTTTTTTTTTCTTTTCTCTTGGAACACTCCTATTTTTGTCAGGGCCGTGTTTTTTTCTTTCTCACTAGTGCATTCCATAACTTTCATTCTGCAACGGTCAATTTAAGACAGGGAGCAATATAGTGCAGTTGTCCAACCCAAGACAATCCGGAAGCCAGCAGCCGGCCAGGTGAAGATAAAAATAAAGTCAGTGTCATTTTGGAAATCATGACAGTGTCACGGCCACCCTCGCTCCGTAGTGCCAAACACAACACCACGCTTTGCCTTTCTGTGGTCGAATTGTCACGCTTTTTCCCTCCATCAGGATTGGCAGATGCTTAGCTTGTTTGTCAAAGTGAGAAATTATCCTTATTTTGCACTGTCTCTCGTCACGTTTCGGACTTTCTCTCGTGTTTCCTAACGCACAGGCAAGTGCTTTCTCGCCACTGTCAACTAGCAGGAAAGCACGAGACATTGTGTCAGCTAAGTGAAGTTCTTTTCCTGGTCAGTACCCAATGCCTGTCGTGTCTTTGGGTCTGAAGAATCATTCTTTGCAGTCGTCCTGGTACTTGATCAAGTTGTTTCTTGAGAATCAACTCAAGTGGGTTGTGATCAGTGATGATATTGGTGATTCTTCCAAAAGTGAACTGATGAAATTTCTGAGTGCAAAGACTTCCAACATCACCTTCCCTATATGTGCACAAAGGATTTCTGTGGATGTCAGTGCACGGCTTGCAAATGACACTGGCGGTCTGTTCTGGAGAAGAGCTGCTCCCAGTCCAATCTCACTTGCACCACATTGAATTCCTAGTGGTCTGCACTAGTCGTCGTGCACAAGTACTAATGCCTTTGTGACTGCATCCATGGCACTTCGACATGCTTGCTCTTGTGGTTTTCATCGTGAGCTGCAGTGGTTCCACCACACACGAGATTCTTGGCAGAAATGTGGCGAGGTAGTTGACCATTCCACAGAAGCACTGTATTCCTTGCAAATCTGTTGGCCTTGGCATTTCTTGGATTGCTTTGACTTTTTCTTGGATTGCTTTGACTTCCCGCACCCCGCCGAAGGAGAGTAAAGAGGAAACTCGTGGGGCCGCGTGTTGGGGATTGGGGCCTTCCGTCTACGCGCTCAGCTTGCATACGTGGTGCAATCTTTCAGTTCCTCATGTAACACAAGCAATAAAGTTTTGAGTGCTTTTTAAAAAAATGCACACAGAACCAATCATCATAATCACGGAGAGCTTGCTTCTGGGCTAGTTGGTACATTACTTCTGGTAAAACACTGTGCTAAATTGAATTTAACGAAGACGAAGGGCGGCGGAACACATGAACATAGAAAGACAAACATTCAAAACCACCACACAAAACCCAATCTGTGTCCAATTCTTGATAGTTGTGATCGTCACCTCTTGTTCTCGCAGTCTCACTCATTATGACATTGGGGAGCCATGGTGCATGCGTCAGCCAGCCATCGGTGCTTCTAAAGGACACTCTAGCAGAAAGACGCTCCCCGTGTGACAGTGAGCGAGAGGGGGAAGGCTGGCGCGTGTGGCCAGCTCTGAGTGAGACCGCGAGAACAAGAGGTGCGAGAACACAGAAGGAAATTGTTGGAAGACAGGTCAGTTGAGCACACCAAAAGGGAAACGGGCCATAGAGGGGGGAACGACAAACGGGCACGTGACTGTTACAGACAGGACCGAGGAAGTCTCTTTCTTCCTCTATCCCGTCTGGCAGGCTGTTGTTTTCATTCCCACCATCATGCACCAATCAGGCCAAGTTTCAACACTTCTGAGGACCTTCAGGCTCCAAATTGGATGTTGGAACCAGGCTGATAGAAATAACACCTGGCACAAGCATGGGGAAAATCGCTCAGGGTCCTTCGTACTGGGCACCGAAGGTGTCAACCGTCTGAAATTAATTATATGTGAAATGCTAATGAGCAGCTAGTTACAGCAAAAGGGACCGCAAGTGCTCAGGTTGCACTGGCAAAGCGCCTCTGTGAGGAAGGCAGCCCTTTGCCTCAGAAAATATAGACACACAAAATCAGGGAGACAAACTGGACCTTGTGTGTCCAGTTGGCGCTATATTTCGCAAGCCATAATGCACCAACTAGCCCAACACCAACTTCTACTGAAGGCAGCAGTACAAGGGCTGCTCACCGATTGCCTACCACCCACAATTATGAGAGCACGAGCGAGCCTCTCGTTCACAGGCACAGGTTTGGTTGCGTGAAGCCTCCACAGAAAAGTGCCAATGCAGCACAAAATGCTCCATGAGCACGAGTCGCAGCCCATAAGTCCCGTGTGGCTTGACACATGGTGGAGAAATGTCGCTTCAAGGCTGCCAACCACACAATGATTTTTTTCCTGTTCCGAAACTTGAAAACTTCAAGCTCGTCAATGAGAACAATTTCCAGGAGGCAGGAGGAGGACGTGGAAAGCAATGTGTGGAGCACACTGATGCTCGAGCAAAAGGTTTTAAAAATGCGTCCTTAATCCGAGTATTTTATCGCCCATCTAAGGTTTAGAACGTGCGGAACGTCTCGTGTCGATGCTAACAGTGACGCAAGGCAGAGAAAGCGCGCAAAAGACTTAACAAGCATCTCCGCGTTCTTCCTGCATTGTGCTCAAGCTGAAATGTGGAGTGGCATTTTTGGACTGGAATGCCTGATGGCAGCCCTAACTGGGATGCAAGGCAGAGAACACACGAATGGTAGAACAAACACCTGTGTGTTCTTCTGCACTGTGCCCAAAGTCTAATACATAACACAGAGAAGCCACAAATGGATTCCGAGCGGGAGCTTACAGTTTTAACATTAAAGGGGCCACGCAGACAGAGCACAAATTTAATTAATTCGAAAGATTGCCTCATTGTACCATCACACTGACACCACTTTTAACATAAACTATGGCCAAATAAGCTACATAATTAGGGAAAAGGGAAATGGCCATGCAACCCACCAGCTCATTTCCCGCAACAGAACCTATGATGTCATATGCGGCAGCTTGTGATTGGCTGAGACCGCCAAAAGCAAACGCAAATTACACAGGGCTTACAAGCTTGCTGAACGAGCTATTTGCGCTTAAATTAAGGGCACATTCTTTTTATAGCAGTGAGAATGGTGGGGTAAACAGTGGAAGTTACGAAAGTACACGTAAACATAGATGTACTGATGAGTACTGTTACGTGAGGAACTAACAGATGGCGCCACGGGACCCAACCCACGGTGTATGAAAGCCGCCGGCGGGAACAGCCCCCAACACGAGGCCCCACAAGTTTGACTCCTCTCTACCTCCCAGCGGCGGAGCGCGGTGAACCTTGAGCAGACGACGGCATCGAGTTACGCCCGCGCCCTGGCCGCCACTTCCACTTTCTCTTCTGCGCTGCAGCCATGTAGTCACTTGTATAAGCTTTCTCTTCCTGCTTTATAATAAACCCAGTTAACCCCATATAACCGAAGTCCAGTGTTCTATAAAAGAACCCACAACGAAACATGGTGTCAGAGTTGTGAACCAGCTGTACCGCAAGCGAAGAAATGGATAAGCTTCCAGCACCACCGAAATTTGACTCGGAGGGCAACGCAGCGGAACAATGGCGCGTCTTCAAGCAAGCCTTCACGCTGTACCTGAAAGCAACGGACACAGCCAGCGCCTCGGCAGAACGGCAAGTAGCTCTTCTCTTGACCGTCGGAGGACCAGCATTGCTTGATGTATACAACACTTTGGACTTTGGTGTACCTTCCCCTGCAAGACCGCAACCAGAATTTGACTTCGCTCACGTGATTAACCTTCTTGACACGCACTTCCTACCCAAGCACAACGAACTCTATTCGCGCTACGTTTTCCGTTCCCGCATGCAACAGCCAGAGGAACAATTCGACAGTTTCCTGACGGACTTGAAACTGAAAGCGCGCGATTGCATATTTGGAACCCAAAGAGACAGCTTGATCCGCGACCAAATCGCATGTGGAGTACATGACGAAAAAGCACGTGCGGACATACTTAAGCTCGAGGACCCAACTCTAGAGAAAGTTGTTAAGGTGTGTCTTGCTCACGAAGCAACAAAATTCCAACTGAAAAAATTTAAAGAGGGAGCGACGAGCGATAGTCAAGTGCATGCAGTGAAAAAGAATACCCATCGAGCAAATGGCAACGGCAGCCAGAACACCACTAAAGCAAGGAACCCACAGAACCCTACTCTGCAGAAATGCAAGTATTGCGGCGGCAGCCATGAACGCAAAAAAGAAGCCTGCCCTGCATGGAAGCAAGTATGCAGCAAATGCAGAAAGCAGAACCATTTTGCGGCCGTATGCAAAAGTCGCAAAGTAGTAGCTGGGTTAGAGATAGAAAGTGGTGAAGAAGATGATATTTTTGTCGTCGACAGCAAGAAAACGAGCGCAGTCTACACTTCACTGGAAGTTAACGGAAAACAAGTGACCTTCCAAGTAGACAGCGGAGCAGCTGTCGATGTCATCACGAGCAGGCATGTCACACGAGGGCAACTGGAACCATGCGCAACAACTCTGCGTACATGGAATGGCGGCACGGTTAAGGCAATAGGAAAAGCGGAACTCGAAACGACAGCAAAGAATGGGACCAAGCACAAGGTGAAATTTGTAGTTGTTAAGGAAGACCTCACACCGCTGATTGGCAGAAAGACAGCAGAGAAGATGGGCCTCATAACAATAGACTACAACCTTGTGGCCGGGATCGATGAGGTTTCAGAAGAAAACTTCACACGTCACATTGTGGAGAAATACCCAGATGTTTTTGGAGACTCTCTAGGAACACTTCCGGGAAAAGTTCACTTGGTGACCAAGGCCGGAGCATGTCCCAAAGCGATAACAAGCTGCAGAGTTCCTGTGAGCATTCAACCGCAACTGAACACAGCCTTGGCGAATCTGGAGCAGAGGGAAGTAATCAAGAAAGTTTCGGAACCAACACAATGGGTGAGCAGAATGGTCATAGCAACAAAAAAGAACGGCGAAATGAGGATTTGCATCGACCCACAGGCATTGAATGAGGCTCTGGAAAGGGAACGTCACACACTGCCGATTCTTGACGATGTGCTACCTGAACTGGCAAGGGCAAAGGTTTTCTCGAGACTTGACTTGCGAGAGGGCTTCTGGCAATGTTCACTCGATGAAGAATCAAGCTTCATGACAACCTTTCAAACACCTCAAGGACGTTATCGATGGCTTCGCCTACCCTTTGGACTTGCTGTGAGCAGTGAAATTTTCCAGAAGAGACTTCAACTGGCACTGGAAGGGCTCAGTGGAGTTATCTGCGTCGCAGACGACATCCTGGTGTTCGGAATCGGCGAAACAGACAGAGAGGCTGCGAAAGACCATGACCGAAAATTGGAAAGACTACTCCAAAGATGCCGGCAAATGGGAATACGCCTCAACAAAGAAAAGACGCAGCTGAAGACGTCGACAACAGTGTTCCTGGGACACCTGTTAACGAAAGAAGGACTGAAAGTCGACCCAGAGAAAGTCAAAGCAATTCAAGAAATGCCCAGACCAACAGATGTACAAGCAGTACAGCGCTTCTGTGGAATGGTCAACTACCCTCGCCAGATTTCTACCGAGAATCTCGCGTGTGATGGAACCACTGCGAAAGCTTACGATCAAAGAAGAACCATGGTACTGGGGAAAACCACAAGAACAGGCATTTCGAAGTGCCAAGGAAGCAGTGACCAAAGCACCAGTACTTGCGTACTACGACGTGCTCAAACCACTGGAAATTCAGTGTGATGCAAGTGAGACGGGACTAGGAGCAGCTCTTCTCCAGAACGGACAGCCAGTGTCATTTGCAAGCCGTGCGCTGACACCAACAGAAATCCGTTATGCGCAGATGGAGAAGGAGATGCTGGCAATCGTCTTTGCACTGAAGAAATTTCATCAGTACTCTTTTGGAAGAGCCACTAAGATCATCACTGATCACAAGCCACTTCAGTCGATTCTCAAGAAACAACTCGATCAAGTACCACGGCGACTGCAAGGAATGATTCTTCAAACCCAAAGTTACGACATAAGCATCGAGTACCGACCAGGCAAAGAACTTCAGTTGGCCGACACGATGTCTCGTGCATTTCTGCCGAACGATAGCAGTGAGGAAGAACTTGAGAACATCAACGTCGTGAGTCATCTGCCTGTGCGTAAAGAAACGCAGGAGAAAATCCGAAATGCAACAAGAGATGACGACTCAATGCGAAGACTGAAAGCGACAATCCAGTCAGGATGGCCGGAGGAAAAAGATCAAGTACCTCAAGACATACGGATGTACTTCACCTTCAGAGATGAACTCACCGTCGAAGATGACATGATCTTCAAGGGAATGCGATTAGTCATCCCGACGTCGCTGCGAGCCGAAATAAAACAAAAGCTCCATGCGTCACACATGGGAATAGAAAGCTGCTTGCGACGTGCTCGAGAATGCGTCTTCTGGCCAGGTCTCAATGCAGAACTGAAAGACTTCATCTCAAGATGTGAGATATGCCAAAAGCATGCTATCTCTCAACAGCGAGAAACTCTGATTATGCACCCGCAACCAAGCTACCCATGGGAACGAGTGGGATGCGACATCTTTGAGTACAAGGACAAGAACTTTTTAGTCACAGTGGACTATTACAGCAACTTTTGGGAAGTAGATCAACTGAAATCTCTGAGTTCAAGCCAAGTGATTCTGAAATTGAAAGCTCACTTCGCCAGACACGGAATCCCGCAAGTACTCATCACGGATAATGGACCACAGTATTCATGTGAAGAATTCCAGAACTTTGCCAAGAGCTGGAGTTTTGAGCACAAAACGTCGAGTCCAGCCTATCCACGTTCCAACGGCAAGGCAGAATCAGCAGTGAAAACGGCAAAAATGCTGCTAAAGAAAGCTGAAGAAAGCAAATCAGAAGTGCAGATGGCAATTTTGGACTTCAGAAACACCCCTTTGCAAGGCCTGAATGCAAGCCCAGCGCAACTGCTGATGGGCCGCCGTACAAGAACAACCCTACCGACAAAAGCACAACTGCTGCAACCAAGGACAGTAGATGTAAAGGACCGGATGAAAGAGAGAAGAAGAAAGATAATTTCTCATCATGACAAACAAGCTAAGGATCTGCCAATCCTGAAGGAGGGAGAAAGCGTGACAGTTCGACCACAGAAAGGCAAAACGTGGGAGAAAGCAACTGTGACTGAACGGGTGGACGACAGGTCATACAAGGTGAAAACTGGTGACAGCATCCTGCGGAGAAATCGCATCTTCATTAGAAGTACACCCAAGCCTTCTGGTGAGAGCCAGCCCGGATACACCACACCTGACCTGCCTGCGAGTACGTCGAACAACGAAGCTTCGACAAGCCGAGCATCACCCAACTCCTTGCCTACAGAAGTCAACGGATCCATCAGCTCAAACGGAAGAACATCTGACCAGGGAGGCACTCCGGTCCGACCACGAAGAACCAGGATGCTCCCGAAGAGGTTGCAAGACTTCGTCGTCGGATAAAGTGGACAGCTCTTTCAAAGAAGGAAAGATGTTACGTGAGGAACTAACAGATGGCGCCACGGGACCCAACCCACGGTGTATGAAAGCCGCCGGCGGGAACAGCCCCCAACACGAGGCCCCACAAGTTTGACTCCTCTCTACCTCCCAGCGGCGGAGCGCGGTGAACCTTGAGCAGACGACGGCATCGAGTTACGCCCGCGCCCTGGCCGCCACTTCCACTTTCTCTTCTGCGCTGCAGCCATGTAGTCACTTGTATAAGCTTTCTCTTCCTGCTTTATAATAAACCCAGTCAACCCCATATAACCGAAGTCCAGTGTTCTATAAAAGAACCCACAACGAAACAAGTACTGCTGTTGGTACTGCACGCACTATGCTTCTTTTTGCTGCACAGCACTGCGGCGTTTGAGAGTGCCACCATACTTTGGAATTGTCTCAGGCGACACTGGACGATTGGCGTAAGCGGCAGTGTCTTACGTGACCATCCTTGCCAAGCGAACACCATGTACCACGAAACAATTATTTTCTACCTTAATAAAAGCAAGCCAGGAACAAATACAGTCAAAAATAAAGCAAAGGCAGAAAATGGCCCTTTGGGGTATGGTGGTGCCATCTAGGTTGACTAACACTAAACGAGGCTCCGCAATCGGGTGCAGAGCAGTTCTTGTGGAGTCATTGCAGACATCGCAAAAACACATAATATGGCAAGAGAATCAAAATTTTAACTTAAATTGATTCATTTCTCAGTGAATAAAGCACCATTTTCTTTCGGACACACGCTGGGGTCACTATAAAACACAAAACCTGTCGAATGAAACAAGCTTGTATTTTGTCTGCATGGCCCCATTAAAGGCTGAATGAATCTTTGTTTTAACTGACAGATCATACATCTCGTAGCTCTCTCAGCTTCTGTTCAACGCTCAACGATGTCTTGTTTGCCGAGAGATAATTAAAGCCGGAATTTCCCTCCCCCATCTCCCTTCCTTTTCCTTGCGATGCTGAAGAGCACACCACGCCGGGGCTTTACTCTTTCTACACTGTGGTGCTTTTGTGGAGAGCCTGGGACCCTCAGACACAGTGGGCGGCTCCACAACCTCCACCTTTCCCCACCGCTTTGGGAGAGAGCCGTGGCCTCAAAGATCAGCTGCGTCTGATCGGAAGGGCTGTGGACGCAGCCCAAGCTCAAGGCATCCCAGGGTGAGGACGCCTCTCTTTTTTCGATTCAATTCTTCATTCTTCGATTCAACTTTTTTTCGATTCAATTAAAAATCATTCTCTTTATTCACTCTCTCCCTCGATCGTCGCCGTCTTAGTTATGTTCGGTTTGGCTCCGAAGTGCCTGTTTTCATTGTTTTTAACTGTCGGTATGAAGATGGGAAGCCAACCAGGAAGGCGTTGTTTGCGACACTACCTCGATGAGGTGGCACCTAGTGTCACTAGCTGCACCCCGGCAAAACTGCCCCTCAATTGCCCACCCTGTAATCAGAGCTGGCCCATTGATGGCCCCAGCGAAGCTCTGCAAGGAGGTGCTGCCACGTGGGAGCAGGTGTAGCAAATACATATGCAACTGCTAAATGCAGCCATCTCATTCAAGCTGACTGTGCTAATAATCTGTGATTTTCCCCCTGGCTGTTGCATATGTAAGCGCTAGTGGTCAGTCGGAGCAGAAGGCTCTCGCCTTCAGCCGCATGCATGCATCTTTTGATGGCACTGCATGCGAGGCGAGACATTTCAATAAAACCGAAGCTTACCGCCTGGACTGTGGCATCTTATTTTACACTGCTTGGCAGCTGAGGTTGGTGTCTTTCAAAAGCACATGACGGGCAAAAGTTCCCCCATATGTTTATTTTGCACTTGCATGTCCCTGCTGCCTCATTGCTTGTTTTATAAAACGCAGTGTCTAGAGTTACGTCCGACGGAACCCAAAATCGAAAACTAGAGTTACGTCCGACGGAACTCAGAATTGAAAACTAGGCTTACGTCCGACGTAACTTTAAGCCAGTTTCTAGAGTTACGTCCGACGTAACCCAAAATTGAAAACTAGGGTTACGTCCGACGGAACTTTAGGCCCGTTTCTAGAGTTACGTCCGACGGAACTTTAGGCCAATGTTTTGAGTTACGTCCGCCATAACGTAAAGCACAAAAAATTTACAGCTCTTGAAGACTCTTGAACCAATTTACATGGTTCAAGAGTAATTAATAGGGTTGGGTGTCAGTTAATATTTCAACCCGATTAATTGGCATCGATTAATTCGATTTTGCATAGATTATTCGGTTGTGTGGTTTTTTTAGAAAAAAATGACCAAAAATAATCATGTAGTAGTACATATCAGATCAATATGCGCATACACTTGTTCAGACACATTCCGGATGAGGTAAGTACGTCATCATCACGGCGCATGATGCGGACACAACGCTTATCAGCTCGTTCGTCACTCACATTTTTTCTAGAAACAGGAACATCAGCGCCCGCCATGAGTGCCGATGGCGCCAATTAATCGCGTTTTTCTTACTACAGAAATAGTTTATACAACGGCAAAACGGTATGTATAATTGCCCACTGGTCGTTTATTGTACCGTGTATATTTGTAGTTTTTATTTGAAATTTTGCCCTGTACCATGAAATATTATTATCGATGAAATATTATTGAGTAGCTATTTTCCTGTCTGTTCTCGGTTTTAATCACTGCCATCTTTTCGCATACTGGCATCGTTTTCTGTCTTGACGTAAGGCGGGTTATTTAAACACGAATATGATACTCGACATGCTTGCGTATAATTTCAACATGACATTTTTCTTTCTGTTGCTCAGAAGCTTGAACTGGTTAAAACAATTAATCGTGACTAAAGCATTAATCGATTAATCGGAAGGTTAATCGATCAATTACCTACCACTAATAATAAATAATTGATTAGTGATAATAAAGCGAATGCCCTGGTACTCCTTTATTTCTTCACAGAATTAAAAATGTCGATACATTTTAGTTAACTGAACTGGCTGATTAATGAAAAACGTATTTTATCAAAGTCGCTACTATTATGGGCAGAGTGGGTGGTTTTTACTCCCATTTGTGATATGGAGCAAACAGTCACTTTATATTCAGATGCCAGCAAAATGATATTGAAGTGAAAAGCTGAAATTTTCTCTTGAAGGAAATGGTTCGCACATATTCGTCCAGGCATTAAAAACACCCAAGCTTAATTTTTGCATGTACATTTTACGGAGATTACATAGGTGGGCATGCAGTAGATGAGAAACCACGCAGTAAACTTTATAAATGTTGGATATGGAAAGAAGTCTACAAGGACTAGTACAGAAAATTTTTGAATTATTTAATTGAAAAATCCATCAATTGGGATTCGAACCTACAGCGCTGCATCGTACATCGTACGTCGTGTATTGTACAAGTGACAGATTACATGGAGCGTCATGGTATTTGGTGCTGTTAGCTGTAATTTTTTTTAATGCTTTACGTTCGCCGGACGTAACTCAGAACATTGGCCTAAAGTTCCGTCGGACGTAACTCTAGAAACTGGCTTAAAGTTACGTCGGACGTAGCTCTAGTTTTCAATTTTGGGTTCCATCGGACGTAACTCTAGAAACTGGTTTATAGTTCCGTCGGACGTAACTTTAGTTTTCAATTTTGGGTTACGTCGGACGTAACTCTAGAAACTGGCTTAAAGTTACGTCGGACGTAACCCTAGTATTCAATTCTGGGTTCCGTCGGACGTAACTCTAGAAACTGGCTTAAAGTTCCGTCGGACGTAACTCTAGTTTTCAATTTTGGGTTCCGTCGGACGTAACTCTAGACACTGCGTTTATAAAAACACTTAGGCAAGCTCCCCCAATCCCGCGTTTAACCCTTCAAGATTTGTGATGTGAAACAATGTACGAGAAAATGCATGGACAGAGCAATCCCTGCTTTCCTGCTATGACATTTTCTGCGTTACTTAGCAACCACTGCCGCTGTGAGTGGTATATTTGTATTCACGCCCTCAGTGTCCCTTTAAATGTGCCCCAAAGTAACAGCAGTCATTTTTTCCATGGCAGCCACTATGAAACGATTTCGAACCATCAACATCAATGAGCTGCTACAGCTGTCCCTATTCACATCCCAGTAGGCATGCCATTTTTGCACTCAACAGAAAATTTTGGCTCCTTAAATTTTGATTTCAAAGCACAAGCTTTTCAACGTCGTGCCTCGACGTCTCGAATGCCTTTGAACCGAATGGCATTTGACTCAAATGCGAATTCTATGCTGCTGCCCTTGGTTTTTGGATAGTATTTGGTTCAAATTTGATTCGAGCTCCTTCAAGCCGAATAGCTGCCGTGGACCACATTCGAGGCCATCGAATGGCTTTAAGACACAAGTGTTCGTACTCTCAACCCACTTCCTTCACACAACTTCCAGATAATTACTTTTGAAAAAAGAATAATGAGTTCACAAAACAATTTTTAAACTAGTGCATTGTGTAACTGATTTTTTCTGAACTTGACATACTGTACTGCGCTTTACTGATGTCATAATACTTTCTATCCATGCAAGTTGAAAGAAAACACTATGAAAGTGATTCACAACAGGTAAAAGAAAAAACTGTGAAATGGCACTCATAACTAATGCTAACTATGGATAGCGATGTTTTTATTGCGAGATTACCTATGGTTGTAAATGAAACTCTACTGTATGAAAACAGAACTTGACAGCGACGGCACTACAGAATAGCAAGTAAAAGGCAGCTTCCAACAGCCACTCAAATAGCAGCAGTGAAGCACAGTGGATTCCAGGTGGCATTCGAAGCCATTTGAAACACACGAAGGCAAATCTTCTCCTTAAGGAAAACCAACTGGCTGGTGCGTGACACACGAGAAGCCAATGAAATTTGCGTTCTACATTGCAATGAAGTGACAAGAAAAGGGGGCTCTCACTTTCGATGCACCGGGCCTGGTTGTCTTGATTCTTCATGTTGAAGCCAAATTGGCACTGGCATATCTTGGGCGGCAGCTGGGAACGGCCAAACTCCCCGCAGTAACTGTGTCGGTCGTAAGCTATGCACTGTTCCGACGCCTCGCATTCTTCCTTCAGAGCAACAGCTGCGGCACAAAAGCAAGGTTAGTGGGGAACAGTGTGCCACAATTATACAACGCATAATTCGACACCGAGCATGCGCGTCGCCGGAACACTCGAAGAGTGGCGCCAGGCATTCCACGTCCTCGCCCATGGTCACAACGCACCCAGGAAGGGCAAACTATCTCAGCGCCGCGTGCTCGCGGTATGCCGCGACCGCATTCAGATGACTGGCGATCAGGGGCTCGCTCCTGGTTCCTTCGCGCTCTGACGCCATGCACAAGGTGTACAAGAACGTTACCTTCGGTGCAGCGATGAAGGCTGACAAGCCAGAGTAGAGCACCCTTGCAGGTGCAGTTGTGGTAGTCTGGATGGCACCAGAACTCTGGGCCGAGTGAGGTGCACTGTTCAGACTTGTTACAAAGCTTGCCGTAATCTGAAAGAACAGCCCCGTCAGAACCCTGCACTGCGTCACTGGCAAATTGACTCTGCAGCGATTGTAAAGCTGAAAAGGTTTATTCACCTGCCGCTGGTGCAGAGTCCGTGCGGTTTTGTACACTGGTTACGACGGGCGACCAAAACACCAGAACTCCGGCTAAAAGGTGGTTCGTTACACTTATCGCCATCCGTTACGACTGATGGTTGTTACTTACGGGGCTGCTTTAGTGCGGCTACAAAGTAGCCCCAGCGAACACACAATGATATTTAGCTTCACGTAGCTCCATTGCATAAGCAACTAATGACGCCAACTTGCCAAACTTGCAGCACTTGCAGTGGCTGCTGCAGTTGAGATTCGGCCTCTAAAATCACCACTCGCGAGCGCTTCGTATTTCGTACGATTTGTACGAAAGTAGTGCCAGTACTGATCCGCTTCCTATTTTCATCCCCATAGGGAAGTACCGGTCTATTGGCGCATAGAGTCAAGGTAGTGAGAAACTGTTTGAGTGGCGCCCCCTGGCTCTGACGTCGGTTTAGGGATTCGCGCCGCTGTCGTCTGCTACACTCCGCCTTCGAGGGGCAGCAGTGGCAGTGCTCGAAATCGCCCGCTTTGATGCTGCAGTGCATTAAAAAGCGTATCTTTTGTCATTCAGTTATTTTTGCCACCTTCTGACTCGTCTGAATGATTTCAAGCTTTATTCTCCCCAAGTTTGCAAGACACGAGAAGAGAAAGAACAACTTTCTTCAGAGGCGCATCGGTCAGAAGCTCGTGTTCAACCCGTCCTTTCTAGCTTATCCGCGAGGTTCAGCGCACAGATATGTATTCAAAATGCGTTGGCTTCCCTACAGTATTTTTGAGATGCTCTTATGACGACTCAACAGTCTAGTGATATACGTGCACGCGTATCGCAGAGCAGGAAATAAAGCGGCTGCCTTCCTTTTTTTTCGTTGTTGTTGACTTGTATGAGATGATTTTTTTCTGTGCCCAGCGCATTAATTTTAATATTAACTAATTAATTATTAACCGTCACAATTGTTTGAGGATGTTTGACAGGCTCACAAAGATCGTGAGGATATATTTCTTCAGGCTGTATGCATGGCATACATTCCCTTCTTCACAAACTGGTTTCCGTTATGGCTACTTGCAAGAAAGTGCATATCCGCAGCGTGCGTTGTTTATTCACATAAAATTACAATGAGAAGGTTTGTGGTTCGCCACGTACGCGATCGCGCCCCAGGCAACGTTGTCCAGAGTACTCGAAGGCGGCTTTTATGCTCCGAATTTCTATCGTAACTATTGTTATCATAACGAACTGACTCTCAACAAGAACAATTATGATATGATTACGGTGTTTAAGGCTTGGTATACTCGCTAACGAACGCAGTAAATAGTGTCTGTGCGTATATTACAAGAATCGAAACCGGTGAATATTGCAAAGGAGCTCTCTTCAACTCTTTAACTCTACCAGGCGTAAAGGACAAGCCCGGGATGACGATCTGTGAATTAAAAAAAAAATACACTTACTCATTTCTCATGGACTGAGGACCCGGACCACTAATCAGCTCGATTTTACTGTTAAATAGCTAGAGTTTTCTCCTCATTTCACTCCTCGTCCTCCTCCTCGTGAGTGCAGTTTTCCTATAACGCAAATCTGAATACTGGGAAGACATGGCTGTGGGGAATGTCTGAACAAACATAGTGTTGCTGTATCTTTACCGTAGATGTGACTCGTTTTGCTCAATAAACCTCCATACTGATTAGAAGCGTGGTATAAAACCAGCACGCGCCTATACACGCAGTGGGTTATTCGGAACTCAATGTACAGTTCTTGCAGCCCATAATGCATGTCGGCATACTCTCATGCCATGACAACATAAGTGATGTGATACAATACTTTCGAGCGTTCGGCAAGGTTGCAAAAACTTTACATGCGATTACCGATAATCGTAATGCCTTGTGCCAAAGCCGACAGCCCTGAAGGCCTGGTATTTGTTTTGGTCGTGCAATTTCGTTGTTGTCGGTTATTAGCAGCTGGCTGTTCCCTTTGTTCGAAAGATTGCTTAATACAGAAGCTGACCCCTAAATCCGACTCTTCGCGCTCCGCACAGGATTTCGCAAGGAATGCTGAGACGCGGGCAATGTTTCTTCCGTAGCGGTATCCAAAGCTGCACTTTAACTCACGCCTTGAGCTAGTGTATGCGATTTTATGTCTATTATTATAATAAAAAGTTACGCACATGCCAAATCTCGTGCGGTCAAGCATCAGACGTCAACCGAGTGCGAAGAAACAGCAGGGAGAGCGAGCCCGAGTGAAGCAGACGACAAATGCGAGAATCCCTAAGCCGACGTCACGGAGGCGCGCTTCGCAGCGCCGCCCGTGGTCGCGCTCACCGCCAATAGGTGACCGGTAAAAAGCGCAAGGGCTCATGGGTACATTGTTTTCTCCCGCGGAGTGCTGCCACTTCCGGTTCGGGAGCTCTCCTGGCCTCCCATATGTCGTTGGCCTTCACGCGTGCGTGTGCTTGTTGTTTATCGGTTTTTACCAGGGAAAAAAACATTCATGCATCGGGAATTCCATGACTAACTACGATTGACCCTACTAGGGGTTTATCTGACAGGTAAGCACCCTGTGACCAATAATTAACACACACAACATGCGTACCTGAAAGCCGCCGGCGTGCGGGAGGGCAGCAGAAAATCTCGAACCGGAAGTTGCTGGAGCAGACGATGTACCCATGAGCCTTTGCGCTTTTTACCGGTCACCTATTGGCGGTGAGATGTTTAAGTGGCTTCCCTAGCTCTGACGTCGTCTTAGGGACTCGCTCCGCTGTCGCCTGCTACATTCGCGCCGCTGCTACACCCGCGCCGTAGTCGTCCGCTTGTGACTGGCAGCAGTGCCTGTGCTAGGCTTTAAAGTGCCCGCTTTGATGCTATGTTGCTTTAAAGGGCTACTGAAGTGCTTTTAAAACCGGGCAAAACTCTACTTTTTACAATCCTTACATTGGTCAGTTTATGCCTGCAAAGTTCTTTTTCGTCATTTTTAGCTTGGGGACAGCGGTATTCGTCGTTATAGCCCCGCCCACCGCTCCCTGCCGCATCGCCGGAAGAGCGAGAAACTGAGCGGCAGCGACCGGAAGCGACCGGTGGCGCGGTGGGGCGCAGCAGGGAGGGAGCCCAGGGAGTATTCTTTCCTCCACGGTAAGAAGTGACATCGCCCGGTGCGGAGACGAGTGGCTAGGCCTGGAGGATACGCGGAGGGCTACCGCAGTCAAGGCGGGTACCACTGGGTGGCGCTACTGGAGACCAAACCCAGCGACCGGAATCTGCCGCCCCACGAGAGGAGGCGCTAGTGGACAGTATGGATTTCAATGGGCAAATTGCCAAGTGTGCCAGCTTCGGATGGCTGTCAATGGAGAGCGAAAACACAGACGAAGCGGACCCTAGTAAGGAAGCTTGCGGTATGTGCCTGATATTGCGCGAAATTCCAAATGCCAGCCGGGAAGTGGCACGAGAGCTCTACTCCCGACTCGACGGCATGCACGCGGAGATACAACGGGCTACAGAAGACAAGTCACGGATCGCACAGCTCGAGCAAAGAGTGCGACACCTTGAAGAGGAGATGGTGACCGACGCAGCCAAACCACGCATTGGAAAACAAGGTTGCTGCGCTGGAGGGGAGAATTGCTCAGATTGAAGCCAGTGGCGCGACGACTGACCGACACACGGGCTCAGAGGCAAACCGGCCGGCACTGTTCAGACCCAGGAGTCCAGAAAGGAATGACGCCGCTAGTGATAGAAGGGGGCGCAAACTCGGAAAACCCAGAAGCAAGGGGTGGGGAGAGCAACAGCGGGACCCCGGACGTGGAAGTCCAGGCCCCGGTCAGTGGGGATCCCGTTGGAGTGAAACCGCTGGAGGAGAAAGGGTCATCTGAAGAGACGACGGGACGTAGCCCAGGGCAGCAGAGCAGAATTAGACCTCCTGAAGGAGTTCTAAGAGGGGTCTTAATGGTCGGAGATGGAAATGTCGGCAGAGTGGCAGCAGCGTTGGTACAGGAGGTCGGGCTCCCAGACAGCGTGGAATTCTTATACAAGAAGGGAGCGGCAATACAGGCTCACGAGTTCATTGCAGGATACGAGGGGCAGGCCCGCGAAGTCACCAGGTCGTATGTGCTCCATGTGGGGCTGAACGAGGTGCTGCGCGGAGAGGCGGATGGGCTGATGGTATTCCTGTACAAAGGGGCTGGAGAGAGGTGCAGCTGGACCTCATACAGGCCAATTACAGTGACCCCTGTGCTGTACCGGGTCTTTGCTCAGGTACTCCGCAGGCGGATACAGGCCTGGGCAGTAAGGATCGGCGTCCTGGGAGAGCTGCAGAACGGTTTTCGTAGGGGAAGGCGCCTGGAAGACAACCTCTTTGTCATCACACAGTGTGTGAGATGGCGCGCGCACAGGGCAGAGATCTATGGATGGCCTTCCTGGACGTGGAGAAGTCCTACGACTGTGTCAGATGCTCTGGACCCGGTTGCATAGAATGGGCCTGCCAAATGAGGTTGTCAACCGTCTGCAGGTGCTGTACTCGGGGGTGGCGGTGGTGGTGGAATGGCAGGCCTTGCGATCGAGCTTGGTGCCCCTTGAGCGAGGTCTGCGTCAGGGATGCCCGCTGTCACCGCTGCTTTTCATGCTGCTATTGTGCGACTTAGAGAACGAGCTGGAATAGTGCGGCCTCGGCGTCGACTTGTCATACTTGGACGGTGGGCAGGTGGTGCGCCAGACGCTGCCCGGTCTCATGTATGCGGACGACCTGGTGCTAACGGCTGGTTCGCAGTCTAACCTGCAGCAGCTGTTGGACATCTGCACCAGGCAGGTGGGCGGCCTTGGTCTCCGGTTTAGTCCGCGGAAGTGCGCGGTACTGCGGTGGGGAGACCAGGGTGCGGTTGGGCAGACGGAGCCACTGACCGTGCAAGGACAGGCAATCCTCTATGCCACAACATACCGATACCTGGGGGTGGTGATGGGAACGGTGGGCGGATACCTTGACGAGTGGCAGAGAGAGGTGAAGAAGAAGGCGCTGCGTGGGCAAAGCGTACTGAGAGGCAGGGCTCTGTGGGCCTTTAGCCGGCTTGAAGTTGTACGTAGCCTCTAGAAGTTGGTGACGGTACCGGGGCTGACGTTTGCGAACTCGGTGCTCTGCCTCTCAGGTGCGACGCGCGAGTACCTGGAGCGCAGACAAAGTGAGGTTGGTAGACTGGGGGCACACCGAACGACGACAAATGAGGCCGTTCAGGGGGACATCGGCTGGTCGTCGTTTGAGGCCCGGGAGGCAGTGTCAAAACTGGTTTTGAGATCGTGGGGCCTCGGAGGTGGGCGGTGGTTGCTCAAGGTACAAATGTGCATGCTCTACACTGGAGCAGCATCCCAGTGGAAGCGGAGAGTGCAGAGCCTTGCCACCAGGTATGGGGTGACACTGCCAACCCTGAACGATCTCCGGAGAACGAGCCTGGGCCCCAGGGCTATACGTGAGCGGGTGCGTGGGGCGAAGACCCAGATCTGGGAGCAGCGAGCTCGCGCCAAGCCGGCGTTACGGACCTACAGTGCACACAAAAAAACGATCAGCAGGGAGAAGTTCTATGATAACAGTCGTGGAAGCTCCCTGCTCGAGGCGCGCTCGGGAACTCTGAGAACTGCTGTGTGGTGGGCCAAGTGCGGAAGGCAGGGCGAAGTGTAGTGCGCGGCGTGTGGAGTGGAGGAGGAGACATTAGAGCACGTTGTGCTCGACTATAAGGCAATCCAGCCCCACCAGCCTAGTGGGACCACACTAGAGCAGGCGTTGGGTTTTGAGCCAAGCCAACCTCCAGGGGGCGGCCCAATAGCCAGCTCGGGGAAGCGCCACCACCATAGACTATGCGCTAATCTCCCATGGTCTTGCCGATGCCTGTAGGTCGTGCACGGTGGATGAGGAGGGCCTGCGGAGTGTGGGGAGTGACCACAACCGTCTGTGCCTGCAGTTCGGGACGGCAGGGTTTAAAAGGAAGTCGCAGCGGAAAAGGGCCACCTGCAAGTACCTGCCTAGCAGTGCAGTTGGGAAGGTCTGCGAGGACTTCGAGGTTAGCCCTTCGTAAGAGCCCTACGGGAGGCCACTGAGCGTCACAAGGTGCAGGATAGGCGGTCGGACGAGGCCAGGAAGAATGCCTGGTGGGATGAGGAGGTCGAAATAGCGTGGAAAGAGCGCCGCAGGGCAAACCGTGAGCACAGCTAGGCGGGCACTCAAGACAGGGACTGCCGAGGTGATCTCACTTCGGTGGGCTCAATACATTGAGCTGAAGCACAAGGTGCAGGCACTGGTCCAGGCTAAATTGGCCGAACACAACATGCACCTTTTTCAGTCCCTGCACTCGGACGGCAAGTCCACGGCTCAGAGGTTCTGGCGATATGTCTCATCGCTGGATCGGCCAGCACCCCCTCTGGGCCAGCTCGTGGATGCGATCTCTGGACACCCTATTTGGACCTACAGGCGCACCTCACCCACCACTTTACAAAGGTATTCGGGGACCCGAGCCCCCCTGCAGACCTTTGTGGTGAGCAGGAAGAGGACATTTCCCCTTCTACTACCCCTGCCAAGGATGGGGCGGAGAGCCCAGGGTATGCGTTCTCGAGGCTGGGAGTGGACCGAGCCTTAGCATGCTTGAGGGCCTGCACTGCCATGGGCCTAGACAGTCTGGCAGCCCGGCTGCTAAAGAATCTTGGGCGCGGTGCAAGAGAACAGTTGGCAGACCTGTTCACAGACATCATAGAGGGAGCTCCAATCCCAGAGGACTGGCGATTGGGCAGGATCACCCTCGTCCCTAAACAGGGTGGTAACACTGCACACCTGGGCGACCACCGGCCACTCACCGTCACCAGTGTTGTGTACCGCCTGTTCGCAAGCTTCCTTAAGGTCTGGCTGAACGGGTGGGCCGAAGCACACAACCTCTTAACAGAGCTGCAGAACGGGTTTCGTCGGGGTCGCAGACTGGACGACAACTTGTTTGTGCTTACTCAGTGTACATAGATAGCCAGGAAGGAAGGACGCCCCCTGTTGTGTTGCTTGGACGTAGAGAAAGCATATGACTCTACCCCATGCCCTTCTCTTCAAGCGTCTGGCACGTATTGGTATCCCTGGGGCCCTACTGGACACCATACGACGTCTGTACGAGGGAAATTCGGTGGTGGTGAAGTTTGGTGGTGTGCAGTCTGCACGAATCCAAGTGGCCAAGGGACTCCGGCAGGGGTGTCCACTTTCACCACTACTGTACATACTGTATGCAGCAGACATTGAGCGGGAGCTGCTAAAATCAGGCCTCGGCTTTGGCTTAAGATTTAGCACCAGGGGCATAGATGACAGCTGCAGACTTCCGGGTCTTGTCTTTGCCGCTGACTTGGTCGTTATGGCAGAAAGCTCATCAGAGCTCCAAGTGCTGCTGAACATATGCCATGCCGAGGTCACGAAGCTGGGCCTACGGTTCAACACCAATAAGACGGCAGTTGTTTGCCTTGCTGGTGGGCAAAACACAGACAGTACGCTCTCGCTGGCCGGAGAACTCCTCACCACTCGAGCATCATACAAGTACCTGGGTGTGTGGCTGGGGATGGACGAGAACCTGTTCAGTGAGCAGGAGGAGAAGCTCCGGCAATCTGCACAGCGAGCTCAGGGATCCTCAGACGCCGGGTGCTGTGGGGCTGCAACCGCTTCACTATGGTACGCGAGTTGTGGAAGCTCGTCCATGTACCAGCCCTGACGTTTGCCAACGCCGTGATCTGCCTGTCATCGGAGACTAGGGAATGGCTTGAGCAATGTCAGCGCAAGGTGGGTCGCACGGCAGTCGGCTGTCATGGCACCGTAGCCAACGAAGCTGTGCAGGGCGATGTGGGGTGGTCCTCGTTTGAACGAGGGAAGCTTCAAGCAAGCTTGTCTTTAAGGGCCGCCTGCTGTTTATGAACCATGAACGCTGGACGCGCCGTGTCTTCGAGTACTTGGCGGCGACGTGCCTGCGCACCAGGTGGACGCGTCGAATGTACAGGCTGGAGCAAAAGTATGGCCTCTCCCGAAAGCCTGTGGAGGCGAAGTCGGCAACCTTGTGGACGCGAGTAGTGCGGCAGAGAGTTTGTGAGGCAGAAGAGGAGGAGTGGCGCCGTGGCTGCTCCGAAAAATCTTCTTTGGCCCTCTACAGAGCCCACAAACACGCGATCAGCTCGGTCCGGCTGTATGACAACAGCCTCGGTAGCACGCTCCTTTTTGAGGCTCGGGCGGGGCGCTTCGTACGCGCGTGTGGCAGAAGAGGCTGGACTATTCGGTGGAGGATGTGCTGTGTTGTGCGTGTGTGCATGAGGAGGAAACGGTGGAACATGTGGTCCTCCAGTGTGATCGGCTTGGACCAGACTGCAAGGGCGTGGGGAGTGACGGCAACACTCCTCTGCATGTTGCTCTCGGGTTCAAGGAGGGTGGCTGGACATGCGCGCTGTGGCACGGACAAAGTGCCGCCTTGAAATGTGGAAGAGGGCGACCCTTGGCCAACGCCGCCCATAAACATTGCCTAACGCCTCGCGCGCTTTTCAATGGGAAGCGTAGGGACGCTTAGTTCAGGCACTCATCCGCTATGTGGCGCGCGCCGGCGGACATCTCGCCTTACGTCACTGCCCGCGAGTCGCGAACGCTGCACCCACTTCTACGACGTGTGTTTGTCAGTTTGTCTGTTGGGGTTCAAGAGCCGTTTCGCTCGCATCTTAGCCGCGACAGGGAGCTAGTTCTGGGGCGCCCTGGGGATCTCCTCCAACGTGTCGCTCGCTTCATACTTGCTGCATTTTTCCAAAAGTAACTGACGGAGGCGGAACTAAAATAGTGTAAGAATATATTAATTGTCGGGTAGACTAATAGCGAACAAAAAAACGATATCTTCGGATGGTGCAGCCATTATTTTACTGATATTTTTCTCTCTGGAGGATTTAGGGAAGAAAAAATTGCGTTCACATTTTTTGTTCCGCTGCTCACTTCTACCATTATTTTCCAAAAATATCACGTGCTTGTACATTTCAGAAGATTACAGTAAACAAAAGGATAAGCAGCTGAGGGTCCCGCCACGCTGTCCGGGCGCTTCTACAGTACAGTCAATTTTAAAAGTGCGTACCGAAGCGGAGTACGAACAGCGAGGACAAAACAAGACCGAAATGCGGATGGAGGAGAGGGGGACTTCCCACTCAGAAAATTTCGGGACCCGTGATCCAAATAGATAAGCGCGCAAAGCCGGCATCAGCCCTATTAGCACAAATTGTTGCCGCAACGTTTCTGCCGTGTTGCCAATGTTGCGTAACGTTAGGCAACGTTACACAACGTGGTGACAATGCAGCCGAATGTGGACCAACGTACGTACCCCAGCAAACCACGAAAGTCCATAGGATATCCACAAATGGTCACAATATCCAATGTCATTTCAGGGCATTCATGTGATGTCCATACAATGTTTCACCCAAGATCATCTGCTTGCGGACATACATGCGATATCACTGCAGGTGTGTTAGTATAACATCATTACGCGATATTGCTAGGATGTCCACAAAGTTACATTTTTCCTTACACTGAGAATTCGCATTCATAACGCGGTGTACATATGGGGCCCCAGCCACACAAAGTGTGTCTTAGTTCAAATCACCCCTCATCCCCGTCCTTCCTTAAAGGGACCCAGAAAAGCCTTCTGTAAAAGTTACAAAAGGCCTGTATTGTCACGTAGCACCAATATAGCGATGCAATGCCGTTGGAATTATTGATCTACATTCAGTATTAGCTGCGCCAGAAGCAATTAAATGCACCTCTCCCCACTTGCCGATCGACTCCTCCTCCCTCTCTGCCTCCTTCAAAGCATTCCTGCGCCTAGGCTCGCGTCAATCACTGCGGACCCGCCTTTGCCGCCTTTGCTTCGGGATCGCGCAGGAAGGAGGAAGAGCAGCCGGAAGCCAATGGCAGTGACGCCGCCGGCGGCCGACCTTGCCGGCGATTGGGCGAATCAGGGGGCGCCTTCGCCGTTGCGTCAGCAGCGATCGCCGTTGCGTCACCCGCGGTCGCCGTTGCGTCAGCCGCGGTCGGCTCGCTGCAGCGTCGCACTCATCGGCTGAGAAAGGCGATCTTCAAAAATTGTTTACAAATTATCTGTACAACGTATGGGGCTCACACTTGGCTCAAAAATCCCCCGTTATGTGTCTCTACCACCTGAATGCATTTGATTGCCACCTTCACAAAGCTTTTCGGGATCCCTTTAAGCTTCGAAATATTTTCTGGCCCGTTTCTAACTAATATTTTAAAAGAAGAGCGGGTAGTTATTTGATTTCGAATTTGAGCGAAATCTGGTTGCCTTTCTGTTTGATTCGGGAATTGAATTCTATATTTTAGGCTGCTTGATTTATGTGGATGAAGAACAAGCGGGACTGTTGATTTTCTCATTTCTCATTTTCTCCGAGCACTGGTACGCAGCCTGCATGAGTACGGAACCAGTATGGAGCCCGCTGAGTAGGCAGGACTCTTGTCACCCAAATTTGATGCTTTGGATGCGAGCAGGTGCATTGCATGATGCAACTCACGCGTCTGGGTGTTGTTTGTTTAGTTCTTGCGCGATGGAGTGGCGGGCCTCGTCCAGTCTTTAACGTCGGTGGAGATGAGGGTTACGGCCGCGTAATTTTGCAGCGTTTTTCTGCATCGTGAATAGCCTCGTGGGGTAAGCAGTCGAAGGCTTTGCGAATGTCCAAAAGGACGACAAAGGCCACGGTTTTTGGTAGCCTTCGCGTTTTCTAGTGCAGAGACAAGGTCAGCAATTGAATCCAAGGCACTGCGCTGGCGGCAAAAACCCGTCTGCTGCTCAGGGTTCAAGTTGCAGATTCGCGCATACTGGTAATTCGAGGCGTGCGAGCGCCATTGATTCGAGAATTTTGGAGGCAGCGCTCGTGAGTGAAATAGGACGAAAAGAGGAGAAAAGTTTGGGAGATTTGTTCTTTTTTAGGACGGGAGAGACAAGTTGGAGGCCAAATTGCGCAGGGAGGGTGCCGAAAGACCAGTGGAAGTTGCAAAGTCAAGATGGCGCGAGCGCTGCCTCTCGGCTACGTTTCCGATATCCTGGTATGTGATGCCGCCAGCCCCGGGCGCACTTTTTCTTTTTGCATTTTGAATGGCCCACACGAGCTCGGCCGCCATGAAAGGAGCTTCAAAAGCCGTGCTCGGGGGGAAGGAGGGAGCCGGCGCGCGCTTGGCGTCAGATTCTTCGTTTTGGGCTGCGGCAGGGTTTGCGCGAGAAAGCTCGGCCGCGTTTTTTCCACTTGCTATGGAATGGGCGAGGAGGGGGGGGGGGGGGTTGTATGCCAGGGTGTTGTAGAGGGCGCGAAGCAAGTGCCGTGCATTCGCCACACCCCCCTCGAGCGCAGCTTCTCCGTACTTGCTTGGCGTATCGTCTGACAAAAGCGGCGGCGGTGGAGGAGGAGGAGGACCGGAGGAAACCATCCTCGCCCTCTCCGACGGGGAGCTGGGTTCCCGTGGTTCCCGCGCTTTTCGGTCGCTCTCGCTCTTTGCTCGCCTGTTGTGACCACAATTGTCTCGTACTGAACTGCTCGAAGGACTTCGCGTCTCAAGAGACGGGAAATCGACGGCTGTGTTCGGTTCCTGTCTTCGGCTGCACCACACGGTTCTCAGATCACCGATCGGCTTCACTTCAAGGACCCGGCCGTATACTTGTATCTCTGTTCAAGGTATTTCTTCTTTGCGACTGTGATGCTACTCGCGACTCTAAATTACTGCTTGGTATTTTCTTCCAGCTTTCCTCTGAGACTGCCAGTGAATACATCACAAAAACTTCATCCCAGCCCCTTGATCAACGTCTCCAGTAGCAGGTAAGAAACTATCATAATGTCAGCAATCAGCTGAAGCTAACCAAGATATACGACATTTTCTTGCAGGACAACTAGCGTTTTCTCCAGATTCTGCCATTCCAAGAAGGGTACCTAGCATTTCGTTCCTTTTCCCTTTCTTCAAATGTATATTCTGCCGCCGCTGCTGCGAAGTTTGCTGCCGCTCTTTCTGCTGAAGAAACAAGATTTCTGGATCAAACACAAGATTTCAACTGGCGGCCCAACTTCTCAGAAGCAAATTTACAGAAGACGTAAACATGAATCCAAGCACGTGCCTTCTTTTGCGTAATATTTTAGCATGCAGTGGGAGAGAGAGAGAGAATGCTCTTTAATGTGAACTGGTGAGGTCAGCCCTGCTAGGGACAAGGCTTGCTACACCAGATGGGGGGTGACTACGTTGATGAGTGGTGCATATTAGACATCAATCAGGGTTACAGTAGGAAGAAGACAAACATGAAGCGTTAAAAAAAAAGAAATAAAAAAGGACAAGAAAAACAAGAGATTGCTGCCAACAGAGTCCGGACAAAAAAAATACAATTGGAAAGAAAATCGTTAATGGAAACGCTCAAACAAAATGAAAAGTAAACGACGGGAAAAAAAGTAACAACACCATCCCAAGAAAAATAAATAGATGAACGCCACAGTGCGAAAGAGAAGATATCATGACACACTTGCTCTGTCTCTGATCTAGAGAGATTTGTCCAGTTCAGTCTCTCGTAGGAACTGGAGCAGAACTTTTGTACCTAAGGTACTGTCAGCACTATTGGCCCAGGGCCCAAGAAAATGAAAAAGTTCGAGGCTGCCTCCATGACGTACACGAGAGAGGGAGCTCGCTGCAGTTTTTCGCGTAGCAGCGTATCGAGGGCAGACGCAGAGCAAGTGATTTACAGTCTCGCGCACACCGCAAGTCCGGCACAGGGGGGAATCTTCCCAACCAATCTTAAACTTAAAACTCCGAGTAAACGCCACATTCAGGCGCAGTCGGTGCAGAACTCCTTCACACCGCTTGTTGAGGCCGCGTGGAAAACGGAAGTCACAATGCGGGTCAATAGCGTGCAGCGGTAGATACCAGCGGTGAGGGTCCTGCCACTCCGACCTTTGTGCAGCCCATCCACTTGCGAGGATAAGGGCGTTGCTGTCCTCTCGGGAGAAAGGAAGCTGGGTTGTGTTGCTCAGCAAGTGGCCTGCGCTGGCGGCTGCGTCGGATCTAATATTGCCTTGTATGTCCGAGTGACCAGGTACCCACTGAAGAATGATTTCATGGCCTTCGCGCACTGCCATTGTGTGAATTTCGGCAATTTCACATACAAGCTGACTGCGGTTGTTGTTAAGCTTTCGGAGCGCTTGTAAGGCACTGCGCGAGTCGAGGAATATTACCCATTGCTGGGCATGATGTCCGCTGATGTAATGAAGTGCAGCCCTCACAGCTGCCAGCTCGGTAGCAGTCGAGGATGTTTCATGGCTAAGTTTTCTTTCGATAGTGCACCGGGCTGATGGGACCCACACGCCGATGGCGGATGAGCCCGGGCGAACCGAGCCATCCGCATAAACATGTGTGTAGTCTTTGTAAGTGCTGGAAATATACTCGAGTGTGAAGAACTTGAGCGCGGCCGCAGGCATGGCAGACTTTTTGCTAATTCCGGGTATCGTCGTGCAAATTTTCCATGGCGCCAGTACCCACGGGGCTACTATCGACTTTTGAGGCTGTTGAAAATTCGCCGGAAGCAAGTGTCTTGCATACTGTGTGGAGAGGTCTGCCAAAGGATGCGTATGACACCGAGTCAAATGGCGCAAAGACGTTCGAAGCGCCTCTTGGCGTTGTAGCACTGTGGCGGAAAAGCACCGAGCTTCGCAAAGAGTTCCAACCGTCGATGTGCATTTAGGTAGACCCAGGCAGGTGCGCATAGCTTTTGCCAGCACTGAGTCTATTACCTTCAGGCTTGTAGGCGATAGCTGATGTAGGGCCGGCAGGCTGTAACGCAAGAGGCCGACAAAAAAGGCTTTATATAGGCAAAAGAGTGAGGATACAGGGCAGCCCACGAACTCCACCGAGCATACGCAGAATGCGCACAAAGCACAGAAGCCGCTCCTTCAGTCGCCGAATATGTGGGGTCCATGACATTGAGCGGTCAAACGTGACACCGAGAAACTTGTACGACTTGACATATGGTATTGGCGTACCCTCTACGGTGAGCGTATAACGTGAAACATCGCGCCGCGTGAATGCTATCGCAGCACACTTCTCGGGGAAAATATGAGACCGCAGCATCTGAGATATTTTCTCATCTTCAGAATTGCTTCTGGAGTGTGGCGCGAATGTTTCGACGGTTCCTGCCTGAAGCCCAGATACAGATGTCGTCTGCGTAAAGTGAAAATGTTGACACCTTTGGGCAGGACTGTTGGGAGGCGTATGAGACACATGCTAAAAAGCGTCGGGCTCAAGACGCCGCCTTGAGGAACTCCTTGCGTGACGGGATGTTTGCCGTTTCGCCATCACTGGTGGCCATGTAGACGTACCGGTCTTGCAAGTAGTAGCATGCAGTATAGTAGACTAAACCTTTGCTTTCCGGCCTGCTTCTTAGGTATTCTGGCAGCTCCTATTTCTCTGGTGTTCTGTTTAAACTTCATGATAACTTTTATTTAAAATCTTTTGTGGGTTTATTACATTTAAAATTTATTCTTAAGTTTTCACGCTTCAAGTTGAATCACATTGTTTATTTGGCACTGTTTTTATTCAAAAGCCGAAATCTTTGCTGTGTTTTTTCTCTTGTCTCATTTTAGCTGCACAGTTAAGATACGATTCATATATGCACGCCTGTTGATGGTGAGTTTGTATTTAAAGTATTTGACCCGCCCGGTTGATTGCAATTTTCTTCCAAGGTGAAAAAGATTTCCATTTCCAGCTGGATTATGGAACTGGAAATCTCTTCCAGCTGGGAAATATCCCAGCTAGAAATTTGCTTTCCAGCTGGAATGTTTCCCAGCTGGAAGAAATTTCCAGTTCCATAATCCAGCTGGAAACTCCGGCTGGAAATTTCGCATTCCCCGCTGGAATGTTTCCCAGCTGGAAGAGATTTCCGGTTCCATAATCCAGCTGGAAATCTTGGACTTCCAGGCTGCATTTCCAGCTGGAAATATACTATTTCCTGCTGCATTTTCTGCTAGTATTTTTCAGGGCTCGGGTTACGTACCCAGATGGGACACACAGTACAGTGCAAAAAAGAACATTGTACTAAGGCAAAGTGCTTCCGAGTGAAGATAATGAACATGCAAGTACATCCGCATTTAAAAAATAGGCAGAACAAACAGTCTTACTAAATTACTGCGAAGAATTTCTACACAACAACGGTCACGCAGCAGCAAGAAAGCCAACACGAGTGGAAAGTCCAGGGAAAGATTTATTATGCATTATATAGGCAACTTAAAACAGGCAAATGTGGTGTTGGACTAGTTGGTGAATGGCAACTTACAGAAGATAGAGCTGTAGGTGGACACAACAAAAGCACAGTTGCTTGTCTACGTGTGTGTGTGTGTGTGTGTGTGCGTGCGTGTGTGTGTGTGTGTGCGCGCGTGCGCGCGCAGTTTTAGTGCTTTATTTTGTATACAGGCCCTGATCTGTTCTTACAAGCAATAAAAAGACAGGTAATAAACAAGTCCTACCTTCGCGGTAACGGGAGCAGTAAACGCCGAAACTCGATGCGAGATAAACGCACAATGAAACCGTTGCGATGACTGCACTTCAATCGTCTTAGAACAAAGACGGTGCGGAGCACAAATCGACCTCTTCATTGTCCACCACGGCTGTGACAAGTAAGGCCTGCGCGCCTTCCCGGTAACTAGGAGCCCTGCAGACCTCCATCCACATTACTGGGCTACACAATGTGCGCACTCCGCCAAGTAAAAAGCCACCTAGCACACTTTCTAATGATGTAATTAATCTTGATGACTCGTTTCTTAGCGCGCGTGATGCTTACAGCTAGCTAACTCGACCGCCATTTTACACAAACTTTGATTGGCTTGACGCATGGCTTGACGTGTCTTGACTTGGCTTTAAAAAAGACTTCGGATGAGCAATGTTGCAACGTCTTTTCTGTAAAATGTTTTGTTTTTTTTTTCGTATCGGGGGTCCTTACCGGTCGCGATTTTGAGGTATGCATAAATAAGAAGAAATTTGTTTCTAACGAGTCTCACTAACTTGTTTAACCCCCGCTAATAAATAAATAATGTGGTCGACGCTTTGAGGACTTTGTGTGAAACAGGAAC
>NW_027526203.1:478177497-478355556 GCF_048455015.1 Haemaphysalis longicornis | reverse complement strand
CACGAACAATGCCCCGACTGGCGAGGTTACAGTACAGGACTCGAACAGAGTGACAGCAGTGATTCACTGCTACAACAGGAATGAATTTCAGCGTTTCGGTGGTCTTATTTATACCCAAAGCGCTGAAGGTCAAACATGCGTTCCCTCTGGATTTTGCACACAGCGCGAACAGTACAGACACACACGACTATTTCCAGAGTTCCTGAGCGGTCGGTAGTAGCGGCGCACGCTGAGTCTGAGAGAAGGAAGAGAGGAGGTCCCCGCAACGGTTTCCGCGTCCTTCAGACGTGTCTCTACACGCCTCGTGTGACACCGCCAAAGTTCGAATCACGCAGACTGACAGGCGCCAGTGATCCAGACTTTCCAGGCATGTAGCGGCGTGTTGGGATCTTTTGGTTGCAAGCCTGAATCACCGACACAAAAGCGCCTACTCGAAAGGCGCACGTAGTGGAGGCTTCGCCACACAGCCGAGGAGCGCCGCACGAAGCTTGAAGCACAGCGGCGCGCTTCAAGGTTGAGAGCAATGAGAATGAGAGCAATTGGGTTGAGAGTAACGGATCAACGTAGGTGGGCAGCAAAGGTTTTTGAGGTTGAAAGAAATGTATTGAGAGGTTGAGAGCAATGGAGGTTGAGAGCAATGGAGAGCAATGAGGTTGAGAGCAATGGATCAACGTAGGTGGGCAGCTAAGGTTTTAGGTACCTATACTTGAAAAGCGCGGACACGCGGTGGTTAAGGAAGACTAAAAGGCTAACAATGAAACACGAAAAGTACAGTGGAGAATTCACAACAGCCAAGGTAACCAAAAAACAGGCAATGCAGATAGAAATGAATAAATGGAGAGAAAAAATGGAAGCTAAAACCTCGTAGAGATGTACAGGGCTGAGAAATTGGACATAACAAAGGAAAATTTTTACAATAATTTCCTGGGCAGTGCTTTGCTTCTTGAGGCTAGAGCAGGTTGCTTGCGAACTAAGAGCTTTGGGGGGAAGTAATCACAAAGTGATGGTGTATGCGTGGTCTGCGGAAAAGAAACAGAAACTATGTGGCACATAGTGTTAGAATGCGAGGGTATCCATCCAAATCTACATGAGGGAAATATTCGGCTGCCAGAAGTCTTAGGATTTAAGGGTAGCACAGAGGAAGTTAACTTCAAGGCTGTCGAGGTAACGAAAAGAAGATTAGAATGCTGGTGGACGAAAAGCAGACAGGGGAATATTGCGTAGGACAATTACCGCCTGTAACAGGAAAAAAAGTATTTTGTGCCTAATAAGTTTTTTGTGCCTGCCCTAAGCAGCGCTAGTATGTCATCACACTGCTACAAAAGGGGAAATCGAAAGCAATCATCATCATCTGATTCTTAACATCTTCGAGTCGCCAGTTCACGTGCGTTCGCTCCTGAAGTGTGCAACACAGACGCTGAATTCTCGATGCAGACGCCGAGTTCGCGAAGCCGGTGCCGCGGGTTCTAACGCGTGGTAACACGCTCCGCTTTGGGAAAGATGTGAAAGGCTGCGAACAAAACGACCCGGTCCCGCCAGCCATAGAGAACTTTCAGCGGCAAGTTATGAAAATCATGCCAGATCAACAGCCGTGCCTCCGACGAATTGAGAGGGGGCCACCAGCTCTGCTTTTTTTCTCAAGCCTTGCACCACTACTGCGAGCTGCTCCAATTTTTGGCAGCCGAGCTGCTGCAGGCTAAGGTTTTGCCAGAACCCCGTTCGTCGACAAAATTGACGGCAAAGCCAACTTTGTGGTGAATGATCTGCAGCTCTCAATGTAATGTGCGTACATCCAAAAAAACATCATACTGAAGATTTCCGCTGGGACGCCTTTTGTCATAATTGAATGTCAGGGAAGTTGTAGACATTAAAGAATTACTGTGTACTGTAAATTCAAAGCCATCTATGGAAGGGATCTGGTTAGCGAAAACGATTATAACTCTAATTTTCGAGACTCTCTCGAAAGACATTACATGCCAATTAGCCCGCAAGGTAACTCCAACATTACACCGATTTCCATGTACTTGTCACGATTATATAGTTAACGTTACAGAATGTGCTGCCAATGCACGGCCACTTATGGAGGTATTACGGTAGAGGAAACGGCTAGCTGTAACTCCTGTTTTGTTATAAGTATTCGGAAAACAATTATCTGACGGTTAGCCTCTAAGTTGACTTAACATTGCGCCGTCATAAACATTTCGCATTCAGGTAGTTCCCAGTGAAATCATAAATGTTGGGGGATTCGTCTGCTGTCAGCACATAAGCTTCTACGGGACGTAACCGGATAGCCCCTTGTTTAACCACTAGAATAAAACTCCAGTTTTAGAAAGTATGCCCAATCCCAAATGGCAAACAAACGTGTTTTGTTTCGCGCACTTTTCGGACAACGCAGCCGTATTTCACACAGTGAAGGGCTCTTTTTCTGTTACCCATTATCATCCTCGTCGCTCTTTCCAAGAAGTTGCAACCAGTGACGCGCGAGTAAATAGCTACATGCTCGGGCACCGTTTGAATGAAGCGTGCCGCGTGCTTGAGTTTGTGAACTAAAATTGCCGGGTTCTCTGCAGCTGTCGTCGAAGAGAGACGCAGTCTTCTGCCGCCCCCGAAGCCGAGCAGCGGCGTCTCCCCCGTCGCACCCTTCGCCCCCCGTCTCGCTCCTCCCACGACGGACGAGGTTTGCTCGAATGAATCACATTGTCCCGTGGTGACACTGTCCGCAACGTCTATTGAAACATTTTGTTACATTTGGACGTGGAATGCCGCGTCGAGCTCTAGGCTCGAACGAGAGCCCTTTCTGTATTTTTAGTCAAACATTGTTTTCGAAGCATATTTTTACTGGCATTGCAAAAATCACGTACACATCAATTTTTAATTAAAATAACGCTACTAGTACCAGCTGTGTGCTGATGTTTTGATCTAGATACACCTAATGCTTTCTTTTTGTTCAGCAATGTTGACAAGTGAGACGTATTGTAGCAGTGTAAACTTGTTGTTGAAGAAATCTTTTAAATTTTCGCTAGGTGGCTAAATCGAGGACAGTATTTTCTAATTTACGTATCCCAAAAAGACGTGCATTTTTAAAAGGACTGCTCGTTCAACGCGCGGACACAGGCCGCTCATTCCGCCGCTCAGCCCGACTCAGCCGGAACGCTTTCAGGCGACAGCGGCAGCGACATCGTTCGGTCCTCCTGTCTGCCAACGGCATATCAAGACATGCGAGCGAAGGAAGAAGAACATGAGGATGATGATGATTACGAAAAATGTTTATTGAAATAGAGAGGACTGGAGGAAGGGAGAGCAGGGTGGCGGCCGTCCTCGTCCGGTAGGCGAACAGAGGGAGATGCATGCGGTTCAAACAGGCCGCCGCTGTCTCGGCAGCAAACGCTCTTTGGCAAGGCCTCACAATTCGGCCGCTGCTCGCGTGGAATCTGCTGGCGACAGTACCATCCTAGATACCGTGGGCGTCATCTCGTGCGTTTTTACAAGGCATCCAATAATTCCGCTTCAACAGGCTGGCTGAACGACTTCCAACTGCCCTTCGCCTCTCTGCCAGCGATCAGCTGGTGCAATGACCCCGCAAGACAGCACTTCTAGCGAGTATTCGTCATAAACGGGCACCGCAACCAGTTCCCCACACACTCCCCTTGAGTTGCCCGTAGCTTAGTCAACGAGTGAGTCTCTTGTTACCGAATGTAATTTTCAGTGTTTTGCAGTTTGTACACCTTCCTTAAACTTTGTCTGCATCTAGCAAACTTCCGGTCTGCTTTCATTTATGACGCAGAGAAAATGTTTCTGAAAGGGGTTCGGAGCACCACACGGCCAGTTTTTTGTGGTGCAACGGTTGACAAACGTCGTTTTTTTTAACCTGCTTACCATTTTAACTGGTAAGCATAAGTTCCCAGTCCAAAGCAAACTGCTAAAAAATCCGGCTTACAAACTTTGTAAAAACCTGAATGAAATTTCTTAAATGTTTGAGCGTCGAAGAACAACAAGAAACAGTATGATGCAAACTTAGCCGGTAGATAATTATACAGATATTGCGCTGACTAATTGCTAGGCATACCTTCATTTTACCCTTGTACAGAGCCGTTTACACGGCAATTAACGCCTACGAGCCACGGCTAATCTTGGCCGAGTTCCGACCGCCGTCAGGTGCAGCCAAGCGCTAAACGGGCGTCAGTGCTGCCTGTTTGAGGTCATACAAACATGGCTTTCCTTCTTCGTGGCGCAGGCCAATTAGTGGTGCTTTTGGCAAGATGGCGACGCGTGCAGGTAAAACCAGGGCACAGGACTTTGGGAGAAGGTGCTTCGCAATATTCGTCGTGTGCTTTATGCACCGTCAGTGAACGGCTAGAGTAACCGCGATCGATGAGATGATGGGGTGAGCAAGAGTGCCGTCGTCTGTAAGCCCCGCAGGAACGTGAGTAAGGTACGTCTGCTTCCAGTCACACGACCAGGGAGGCTGTCGTGTGAAGAGGGTGCACTCTTTCTCTCCATCATCCATTCAGAGCTCCTTTACTTTTGCATTGCGAACATGCGTGTCCGATGTTGTTGGATGTACAAGGTAACGGCGGGCGCCAATACTTGCGCAATCTGTGTTTGACAAACTTCTCCAGCAAAGCGCCATGCCTTACTGGTGCTCGCTGGTGTGGAGCTGCAAAAGCCGCCGCCGATCCTGGTCGGTGAAACCACGACGAGCTTGTGTTCCGTTCGGTCGCGGCTTGCCGCACTCGCATCTCATTTATCTTGGCTGCATACAGCAGCCACTTGTTTGCGTCATTGGGTCGCTATGAAGGAAATAAGGGAGTGAAATTCGTTCTTTTATTACTGATCTCTCACCAATTGTCTTCAAGCGGCAAAGGAAAAAAGCTAAGCTCAGTGAGATGCAATTGCCCTCCAACTGACGGAAGGAGTCCATACGAGCCGGCGCGGCCTTCCAAACGGAAAAAGGAAAAAGTAACTAACATGGATTGTTGACGCACAATTATAATGCGGAAATCTGAAACCTCTAAAGTGGTGCAACCTGCAAGCGATTAAGACTTGGAAAAAGTTATACAGACATTGACCCTTGCAAATGTTCAGACTGCATACATATGGGTGCTGATTTCACCAAGTGAGCTTAACCAGCGTAGCGACAACACTACTGTATGAATTTTTTGTAGTAATGTAGGTCGCATACAGAAAAAAATTCTTGTTGCCTACCTCGAGCAGCATACGATTTATTTATTTATCTAAATAAGCCTTACAGACCCCGGGACACGGCATTGCGTAAGGGGGAATTCGAAAAGTTACAATATAGAACCCGCAGTACTTTCAGGTGGGATCAGTAACGACAAATATAAATGAAAACATATTTTGAGATTGAAAACGATATTTCAAAATCGACAACATTTTTTAACTTTAACACGGAGAAATAAGTATATGTTTAAAAAAAGGCATCATGGCTATATAAATCGCAGTAATACGCCAAGCCTGGGACAATCAAGAACATGATTACATGGTGAAGAGCGTGAGTAGCTGACGCGAAGCATTTCGGAATTAAATGATTTACTTTTACGTAGATGCGCATGAAGCTGAACTGATTATGAAATCTGCATGAGAAAGAATTAGGTTTCCATGTTGAAACCGGGTTCGTTTATTTGTGAAAGTATATTTGACGAACAGGTAGAGAAGAGGAATATTGCGGCGGCCAACTTTAATTTGGTCAACTTTAATTTGTGTTATGCTTGAGGTGACATCGTTGTTACATGACTTCAAGCGGGCTGCTCTCTTTTGAATTCTTTCTGCCATATTAAGTAGCTTTGGTGAAGGGACCAAATTGATCAGACGAATTCGAACTGTGGCAGATTGAAGGTTTGAAAGGCGAGTTTTCGATTGTTAGTGAAGGAATTTCGCCAGTTGCGGCAGTAGGTAGCCAAGCGAACGTTATGCTTTGGCAAATTTAGGTGTGATGTATGCGACTCATGAATGATTCGCTCTAAGAGGAACACCAAGCTACTTGATGTACGAAGAAGTGTGGAAGTCATACATAGTGTTACTACAGTAATAAGAAAATTCCGAGCTTCCATGTTTGCCGCTGAAGGATATTACCTAGGATTTCCTATTTAATTTCATTAGCAATTTGTCAGACCAGTTAGAAATACGGTTAAGACCTGCTTGAAGAGTAATGTGGTCATGATTTGTGTTAATAGGACTTTAGATCATACAATCATTGGCAAAAAGGCGCATGCAACAAGTAATCTTGGAGGTAAGTCAATAATGTAGATTAAGAATAGCCTTGCGGTGCACCCGAACTAACAAGCAAAGTGGGAACGAGAAATTGTTGACAGCGGCGAAACGTCGTCGAAAAGAAACGAAGATTCGAATTCAGAATAATGTCAAAGGATTAAGCCGTTGAGCAGATAATTTAGATATTACCCGGAAGTGGCGCACGCGGTCAAATGCTTCAGAAAAGTCGAGAAAGATACAGTCTGTTTGAAGGTTGCGGTCCATGCTAAAGTGCAAGTCGCTCATTAGTTCATGCAATTGTGTGTCACAGAAAAATCCCTTCCTAAAAAAATGCTGAATAAAAAAAAAAGAAATTGTGCGTTTTGGGGTGATTGTACACGTGCAAAGTGATTATTTGCTCAAGCCTTTTGCAGCATATGCAACTGGAAGATATGGAACGATAGTTGTCATACTATTAGCCAATGTACGAGTAGCATTGGAGATGTTAGTGATTGTTGAAAAATATAGCTTAAGGACTTGCGTGATATAGCGAGGGTGTTCTTTAGTATCTTCGAATTAATGTTATTGATTTCGGCTTATGTGAATAATATGGAATTGCTTATGAGTGATTCAATGGCTTCAATAGTGACAGTAATGAGTTTTATCTGTGCGGCGTTCAGTTCAGGAAAGGTAGGCACATTGAAATACCGTAATTACCCGATTCTAATGCGCCTCCGATTCTAACGAGCACCCGATTGTCCAGGCAAAAAACCGAAGAAACTTGCACCTCCGTTTGTAACGCGCAAGGAACTCTGTGAACAAGAAAAACGAATGCGAGAGAAACGGGCGATTTATTCCCCGAAGTAATCTGACTCATCTCACTCCTCATCGCTATCCGAGAGCTCCTTGTCGCCTTCCGCTGACCGCAACATCTCGTCATTGGTACCGTCAAGCGGGTTCGCGATGCCACACTTCTGAACGAACGTTCAACCATGTTCGATGGGATCGTGGCCCACGCCTCGCATGCCCATCCCGCGAGCTTCTGCAGAGGCATACGCTTCAGCCAACCGCTCGTTGTGAACGCGTGGGAGTCGCTCGTAAGCCGCGGAAGCGGCGCACCTTCGTTGCCGCTGCTGCCGTTGCTGTTATCTAGCACGCAAGCGGAATAATTTGACGATTTGTGTGAACGCCGAAAGAAAAGCCTAGGCGCCTAGATCCGAAAAATTGTTGCTAAAAGATTTGGCGCCATCTTGAGATGGCGATGGCGATGGGTGGAACGAAATTTCAGCTGTTTTGGCACTTTCGGTTTCGTATCCGATTCTAACGCGCATGCGATTTTTCGGCCTATTTTTGCGGAAAAAAGGTGCGCGTTAGAATCTGGTAAGTACGGTAGTCCTCCCGAGTGAAAAGAGAAGGAAAGGGCGTGTCGAATACAGTGGGGCAGTCGGTGCTATGAAGCGGCATCTAGTCAGTACCGTGAAAAGTAATACTAGTGTTAGTACCCCTGGCCGGAGATATAGTTTCCCAAAATTTTGGGGCGGGGTGGATTAGAATTAAGCAGGGATGGTAGGTCTCACAAGTAGTATCTATTATAGCCGAGACTACTGCTGAGCAGTAGTGTTTCAAGCAGAGTTTGTATGTCTGCCATACTTCATCCCGTTTGGCCCTATTGTATGAACGGTTCTTTTTGTTTCGTAGTTTGCGAAGAGGCTTGTCAAACCAGTGACTTCAGTTATCGTTAGTTATGAACGCTAAGGAAACGTAACGGTCTGCAAGCGCAGACAATGTACCCCTGTGTAGTGTCCAGTGATCATTTACGGATCGACAACTGAATGTAGGCAGTAACACTTGACAAAAGCATTGTTCAAGTTTCAGTGTTGATGTAAGTGCAATTTTCCTTGTTGTAAGGGCGAAAATGCTTTGTTGTTTTGCCACAAACAGGCTGCGGGATGCTTAATGTAATCGAATTTACTGGGATAAAGAACTTCAACTTCAAACTTCACTAAAACCAGTCCTATTTAAAACGGAAGTTCACTTTGATATCATTGCTATCACCGAAATTGGACTTAACGAGGGGAAGTGGAACGCTCTCTTTTCACGCTGCCATTTCACACCATTGGATTTCAAGCTCAACCGGGCTTGCATGCCAATGTACAAAAAGATCGCTCTAGTCAACTTCATCGTCCATCACTTGCAGTTGAACTGCTTTATTTAGAAATTCAATTGATCACATCGTGTAGGTGTGCTTGATCGGCCTCCCAACTCGGCCATAGCTCATTATAAATTGGGAACAGCTTTTGCTAGCGACAAAATACACTGCGGCAGTCGCTATGAGCGGTGTTGTTATCGTTACCCGCAATACAATAACAAAGGTTGCAATTCCAATAATTCATCATCATCATCACCAGCCTATCTACGCCCACTGCAGGGCAAAGGCTTCTCCCATTATTCTCCAATTACCTCGGTCCTGTGCCAACTGTGACCAATTTATCCCCGCAAACTTCTTGGCCTCATCTGCCCATCTAACTTTCTGCCGCCCCTCAACGCTTGCCATCTCTAGGGATCCACTCTGTTACCCTTAATGACCAGCGGTTATCTTGCCTTCGCATTACATGCCCTGCCCACGTCCATTTCTTCTTCTTAATTTCTACTAATATGTCTTTAACACCAGTTTTCTCCCTGACCTACTCCGCTCTCTTCTTGTCCCATAATGTTAGACCTATCATTTTCCGCTCCATTGCCCGCTGAGTCGTTCTCAATTTAAGTTGAACCCTCTTAGTGAGCCTCCAAGTTTCTGCCCCGTAGGTGAGTACCGGTAAGATGCAGCTGTCATACACTTTCTTCTTCAGCGACAACGGTAGGCTTCTATTCATTATCTGAGAATGTCTGCCATATGCACCCCACCCCATTCTGATCCTTCTAATTATTTCTGCCTCATGGTTGGGATCTGGGGTCACAACTTGGCCTAAGTAGATATTCCAATAATTACCTGAACTCAATTAACGTGCCCACGAGGAGCTACACCCACCTCATTAGATGTCCACTGCTTGGAATGGGGTTAGTTGGTTTTTGTCTCGGAACATTGGTGGCGCTAGGTGGGACAAGGACGAAGAATTACGCACACAAGTAAAGTGCCCTTCACTTCTGTGTGTAATTCTTCATCTTTGTCCCGCCTAGAGCCACCAATGTTCCGAGGTTAAATGTCCACGCCTACGAACCGCACCTTCAAATACTAAAGCTGACAAATTGCCCATTTTCAATCCTCTTTTTACTACCAATAGTTTGAGCCAATGGAAACTACCGAACACCACACGTTCCACTGAAATAGAGTATCACTGGAGTATTACTCAACACTCTTGCATATAAGACATTGATGAACGTACCACTGTTTAACCTCGTTGATGATCTGACTTGCGTCATTACCAGGACCAGTTAAAACTGCTACTGAGCGAATTCACGAACCAATTTGCCGAAAGGGGGACCGCGCGTATCATCTGCAAGTGCAACCATCTGCATGCTTTGTCAAACCTATGATAACGATTTTTGCATGTTCGCATAACTACAAGCAACCTGATCGATTCTTTTATAATTACCTAATTAGCGGCTAGGTATTTATATGACAATGCCCAATAAGTGACTCGCAGCTATGCCAACACTCTAAGTAAACGTTACAGCCATGCCGTAGAGCACTCATATGGCTACACAAAAATATGGGAAATCGTCAGAAATAACTCCTCCCAGGTGCATATTTTTCCCGATTTTTAGACAAAGGAACTGTACATAAGTTGACTCTATACTGTAAAATCCTCGGGCAGTTCTTTAATTGTAAAGTTTTGCCATTCGACTAACCCCCCCATATTGAACCTGCCCAGTAACTACCGCCTTTTGTACGTATAACATTGAACCTATGAGATATTTCAGCGTTATACAACATACCTGCGAGTAAGGCTGCTGACGCAACCGCTTCACGGTGCGATTAATGAGGGAAAAGAGATGCCCTGCACCGATGGGCATTGTCCCCGCCCCCCCACCCTCTCTCTATTCCCTCTCAATACAATGCGTTTGCCCTCCCCACGAGAAGGTCCTGCCGACGCCCATGCCTGCACCCAACCAATGTCCCATGTTAAGGGGGCACACGACCGATTTGTGTGGAGCAGTGCATGTCGTCTAGCTCTTATGAAAGCCAAATGAAAGCCAGCGTCTTTATGTTCCAGCAACCACAAGGAATTTGTAAACAAACTGGCGGAAATAACTTTAATTTGTCACTAACTTCCCGAAGCCTGAGGGCTGGCGCCGTGTCTAAGCGCGGCACTACGCACGGGCACAGGCAGCTCCGTCGGTTTCAATGCCTCATTTAAAAGCCGCACAAAGGAGCAGGTAATGCAGAATTTTAATATTTACTTATTTATTTAGTTAGTTTAATTATTTATTTATTTTGAGTTTTAACGCGCCCACGGTTCACGGGCGCTGAGGCGCACCGTAGAGGAGGTCGGCGGGTTAATTTTGACCACCTGGGGATCTGTAACGTGCACCGAAATCGCGAACACACGGGCGTTCTTGCTTGCCGCTTCCATGAGAAAAGCGGCCGCCGCGGCCGGGAATCGAACCCACGTACTTGGGCTAAGCAGCACAACGCCTTAGCCACTGAGCCACCCCGGCGGGTTAGTATTGTTCTAGCTGTGGACGAGTTTTGAAATGCGGCTTTTCATGTCAGGTACAGTTCGAAGTATGTTGCTGCACGGCTCAGTATTATGGCTGCCAGCATTCCCATAGGCAGCATACGTAACTGAAAATTCTGATTTCAAACTTTCTAAGGAGGCATCAGGGATATACAAGTGACGCCCTTTCATTTGGGGTAGAAATCTGCATGCACTCCACCAGAAGCGGTTGTCCGTCCCTTTAACCATCCTCGGCGTATACCTTAAACGTTTGCGAGGCTGAATGTTGGTCCAGTTGGTGTCCATAAATTCTCGAAAGCAGAGAGCTTGAAACTTGCGCGGGACAAACACGCAGAAATTCGTGTCTCTCGGTGTCCACTCTGTTGCCCCGGTGGCCCACCGGTTGCCATTCCGCATGGCCATCCCAAGTCCTTGTCTATGATATCATCTACTGGAGTTTGTTCTCTGATCCAGGAAGTTCGTTAATTGTCCGTAAGTGTTACTCCTATCAATCTTCCTTCCATAGCCCGTTGAGTTACCCTAGAGCGCTAAGTTTCCGTTTCTTATGTGATCACCGGCAGTAGGCATTGATTTTATATTCTTCTTTTGAGTGAGAGAGGTAGCTTATTTTCGTTATTTTGGAGCGCTTGCCCCAGGCGCGTGCTTATTGTGCGCCGGATTTCTCTCTCGTGGCTGAGGTCAGCACCGAACACCTGTCCCAGTAGTTATATTCTTGTGCATGTTCTAGCGTTCCACTGCATACGCTGAAGAGGTCGCTTTCGGCATGTTTATTCGTCGTTACTTTGGGTTAATTCACACTTATTTTAAGCCCCACCGCTGTGGCTTCCGGCTGCACTTCCTCGAGCATTTTTTTTTTTTTCAGGTGTTCTGCAGCCTCACTCATCAAGACTATGTCGTCTGCAAAACTCAAATGGCTCAAGTGCTCAGCGTTTATTCTTAATCCTGTGCTCTGCCAGCCGAGCTTACCCCCTCCAGACATCCTGTGAACAGTTTTGGGGAAATGGTATCACCTTGAACGCCATTTTGAATCGGGAATTTGTCCCTTTGCTTGGGGTGGAATATCCTGATCGTATATCCCTTACATACGTCGTCTAGGAGTCTTGTGTAGGCCTCTTCTATTCCCTGGTCGTTTAATGCTTCCAACACGGCAGGGGTGTGTATTTTAAGCCTGCTTTACAAGCAACGGCGGTCTAATTAACCCTGATCTAAAGAGCAACGGTGGTGGCTGCCGTATACCAAGAATCAGAAAGGCAACTAACCCTGTCGACTGTGAACTTTCTGTGAAGCAAACAGAAGCAGCATGGTTTTTGAGACAAGCCATTTGAGCTGCTATCAAGTCACCTCCGTAACATTCATTAGGTTTTTGCCATGAACATCTCATCTCACCCCGCCTATGCACAGTAGAGTGCCTCTGAGAATTGTTCTTGGGCATTCATTCTTCTCTTTATGCATGAATTCACTCTTATATTTACAATAGCCAGAAGTTTTGATGCATGCCGACGACGATATCATAAAAACTATGCCAGAGAATATCGAAGAGGTTGCCTTAAAGGGACCCTGAAAGGGGTTTCCCCGATGCATGGGTGTTCGCATTTTCGGGTAAGCCAATTTCCTAGTAATCACCTCCTTCACGAAACTTGTTAAAGCGGTTATTATTAGTGTAGTTACTGCAAATCAAAACATGGCATTTTCCCCCGCACCGCCATTCTCCCTCGTTTTGACCACCGCCACGCACCGCGCGAGCGTGACTCCCATGATGCCTCGCTTCTCGGTAACGCCTGCAAGAACATCCGGTTGCGGGAGTCGTCTGCTAACGGGCTATATTCTTCGCCGCAGCATCGCTCTGGGACGGGCCCGTCTGAGTCTCTACATTCCGATTGGGCCATTGCTTTAGCATTTTTCTTATGAATCCTACACGCCATGTGCGGATTTAAAAGCTGATTGAAGGAATGGGGCGGGAATTTTACGCTTCCACACCACGCCGAAAGATCACGCGAAAAGAGAACGACCGTGTCACCATGTGTTCGCAGCGACGATATGTCTTGGTACACATGGGAGTCTAAAATATGTGAGCGAATGACTAAAGAATCACCGCCAAATTTATAACAGTGAGCACGTTCCTAACTTACGTCGGCTTATATATTGCTTAAATGGCTGCTCTTTCGTGCCAATGTTGAGTTTCTTAGTGGTGTGATGACGCCATGCGCGTGCGTACACAGGCAGTTGTCCGTTATTCCGATCGGTTCTAAGGATTTATGACCGTAACAAAAAGTAGCCGCAGGGTTGCACGGTAAGGCACAAGGTCCGTTTTTAGACTGCGTCGTGCATTCCATTTCCCCCTATATACCCCCTTACTTACCGGGAAACTCCTACGCGACCCTGTGTTTATCAACTGCTAGACAAGTACACCGTAGCAGATAGAACGAGCGGTCTCGGAAGAGTATAGTGTGAGTTGTGGAACCGGGCGCGCCTGCCTCTTTGTTCGACTGTGCATATGATTGCACAAAACAAATATTCCACCGTCGCTTTTTGTCCCCATGGCCTAGACCCCCTTTTCTCTCTATAAAGTCTGTTTCTTCATTTTTGACGTGCTCAACGCTGCCAGTTGCGTATATGGAGGGTTTGGTCGCAGGCCCCGGCCCTATATTCCGACGTGTTCGTGTCGCCGTCGGCATTGTGTGACAAGGTAATCTGCAACTCGGAAGTTGGCGTCGCAATCGTGTCGTCGTCGTGTCGGCCTAGCCAACGCGCCTTAATGAGAAGTGTGGTAATGAGTAAAAAAGCTAAATATGGACGAGCACAATAGCGTTAAACGTGCTTCGGGAAGCGCTAATTAACCAAAGGTGGCGCCACGACGCGTCGACGCTGAGCAGACGACACTTCTCTTCGCGGGAAGTGAGAGAAAAAGCCGCCCAATTGCGAGATTTCATCGGAGAATCGATGACATGCATGCGGGAAGATGGCGGGGAAGGGTGGGGACGCGGCAACAGACTTTGCAACGTAAGTGTGAGCGTGGCACAGATGACGTTGACCACCCAACCTAACGATTGCGCTAGTTAATCCAGTGTGCTCAAAACGGCTTCCAGGCCCCTTTAAAATAAATTGTGAGTTATCAAGGATGTCCAAGAGATTTTATGCCGACTAATTAATTACTATAACCAAACAAAACACAGCATGTTTCATTTGCACAGTAAATCTGTAAACCATCAGTTTCAGTACTCATATCTCTGTACACGCTCCCCCTACCATTGCAAGGGCGTCAAATTTGACACGCGTGACTGTGCCGGCAGCACGAAATGAAATTCGATGCCGCTCTAACTACTACGATGAGCACCTTTTACGAACACGGTGTTTCGTTGGTATTCATCAAATGCCACTTCATATACTGCATAGAATCCCGCGTAAAACTCACAAGAACTGCCCTGCACCCGTTGAAATATCGCATAACCACAGCTGCAAATAGTCTAGCATTGCCATTGAAATGTATCCTTACTATGTCAGCATTGCCTCTCTGATCGTTGTGTCGCAGCGGTGCCGAACGGCATTTGCAGCCGCTTGCTCGGTAATTTTGTTCAACGGAAAAGGAAGCTCCGTACAGTACGCAGGCGACAGGGCCAAAAAAAGCTGTTGGTCATCGCTTGAGTAAAGCTGGCGACTGAAATGGTTGTGTCCCCGTGAGACCAAAAGCTCGTCAGGGATCACCACTTGCAGTGCAGCGTTCTAAATGGTAGCTGAAATACGTGCATCTTTGTGGCATCGAAAACACCCGCAAATCGGTGAACGAAAAGCGTTCCTCCAAAGAACAGGAGCTGGCAGCCGTGTTATCGCATTCTGCCATGGGAAGAATGCTAAGTGCGCCTCTCTGACATTTGTGTCGGATAGACGGGGCTAGCACAAGGGAAAAACCGTTGACTAAATGGAGAGATGGATGTTAACATTCCGAGCCAAAGAATGGACTTTGGGGTTTGCAGCTCCATTGGAGAGGCCTCCGTCCTACTGCAGCGAATGATGATGATGACAAGATTTCAAATTTATTCCCATTTTTTTAGAGGAGTGACCAGGTTGCGGCATCACTTCTTTCCAGTGACTGTAGCAAGTTACTCATTGAATCTATCAACTGCGAATGCAATCCTGGTAGCTCACACGGTTACTTCTCCGGCAATGTGAGCATGGTTCAGTCCTGAAAGCGAGCTGTTCCGCTGTCGTCGCGGGGCGCCCAGGTTACGTTTTTGCCCTCGAGTGACCGAAGCAGAAGGTCGCGCAGTGATCAGGAATAATGCACTTGCAACTGGTAGATCTACAGCACACACGAAAACGTCCGCTCTTTTTATACTTGCTTAATATCAAAACAAACACAAAACGCAGAGTTTTAATTCGTCGAAGCCACGCGTACAAAAGGCCAGAACAGCCATTGGAAAGAAGACGACAGATAAGCGCACCCAAGGCAGCCGTAAACCCTGCTCCTGTGCTGCGGTCGTTGCCTTATCCGCCGCGTGTTGTCTCTTCCCTGTGCGACCATCAACGTGTCCAACCACGCTACCCTCCCCCATGAGGCGCTGTAGCAAACTGGGCCCGCGTGGGCCAGCCCGTATTCCGCAAATCACTCGGTATCCGTGCTTCCGCTTAAGCGTTGACAGATGCACGCAAGCCTTTAGCTAACGCCCACGCAGACGTCAAAGAGGCCCCTGCGTCAGTGATTCCCTTCCCGGTGAGTGAGCGCTGAGCGCACAGGAATCTCCGCATGCTGTGCTCGGCGCACGCTGGCGTCCTTCCTGGCCGTCCCCTCTCACATGACGAAGGCCGGGGTGGAGAGCGGCCGAGCTATAGGAAATGTACCACCTGGGGTTATTAAAGAAGCGCAGAACATTTTCCTAAACACGGGCTCAGAGGGCTGCACTGAGGTCTTCCGAAGAGTCTTGGCCGCTCACCAAGAAGAAGAGCACGGCTTCTGTGAAGAGCAAATAACTGTGCCGCCCCCCTCGAATCCGTCCCCCGTGACAGCAACAAAGAATCATCATCGGTGAGGGTCTGTTAATGAAGGCACTTCTGTGTGAGCCCACTTTCCAAAAGCCCACAGGCATACCCAGGCGTCAAGACAATCAAGAAACTCGAAATGAACCTCGCCGATAGGAGATGGATACATTGGCACAGCAAGCACGCGTTGGAGACGCCATAAACGCGTCAGCGCAAAGCAAGGGCGGCGGACGCCCGCCAGCTGCGCATTGCTCCGGGCTGGGCACCGCTCGGCGGAATGCGCGGGCCGGCAGGTGCGCCGAGGTACGAAAGCGGTTCACCGACCTGACTGCGTGGCTGCTGCATGTCGCTGCTCGGGCACACTGGTCGCTTCGCCGCTCCTCCGCTACCTGTTTACTCTCCTCTGCCGTTGCCGCCGCGTGCGCAAGCAGCAGCTTCCGGAGCCCTCCAGCGGCCGCCGTCGGGCCGTTATGAAACGCACGTCTCAAGGCCGATCCTAGCAGAACTTGTCCATTCGCTGGGCGTCCTGTTTTGAAAGTTTCCCTCAACACACGGATACTCGCCAGGATTTCCTCATTTCTGTTCGTTAGATTTGCGCGCATGCTTCAATAGCGTACAAGGCGGAATAGAACAAGAACAATACTCTCTGCGGCCACTCGAGGATACTACTTCTGCTGCTACGGCTGTGCAGCCTTTTCCCTCTTAGAAAGGAAGCATCGCTGTTGACCTAATTATTTCCATTACTCTTCACATCAGGCACCTAGTGTGGGCATGCCCGAACACCGCAGATCGCCCTTCCAATCCAAACACAGTGGGTGGCGACGCTGACCAGCTCTGACCCGTCCTCCCAGCTTCGGGTGGTGAATAGGCCACGGACGGCCGGCTACAGACAAGGAGCCTTGGACTGAGGACACCCGTCAATGGTCCAGAGTGACCCCAATCACAACGTCTGGGATCAATAAAGTTTAGTCTCTCCTCCATCCTCCCGGTTGTTTGGCTTGTAAGGGCGGCTTTCGCAAGGCGCTCGTTTCGCTCGGCCACTTCCTATTAAACCAGGGCTGACGAAAGTTTTAGACGCGTGGCAAAAAACACGCGCCATTGCGCAACAAAGGCGCACTTAGCAGACGGCGAATAAGTTTGCTCGCAGGGAAGCCTTCTTTCAGTTTGGCCGCTTTTCGCCACGCATTCGTTGGCAAACACATGTCCTCACTGGCGCTGACGGACCCCTGCCGCACGATGAGCACCCGCAAAGAATCGCTGGGCAATCTCCGAGGCTCCACCCGAGCGAGACTTGCGAAGCAGGCCGGGCCTGCATCGTTCGCGCCAAGCCGTGCGCATCATCTCGCCTCGACCCTTCCGGCGCAACCTCAGTGTCCCGCGAAGAACGATGACGAGCAAAGGTGGGTGCAGGCCACGGAGTACCCGAAACGCGTCTGTTGGTCATTTTCGATTGAGCATACTTCCTAGCCAATGAAGATTGCGCCTTTATTCTACGGGGAAGGCAGAGGGCTGTCCGTTTCCCTCCCCCGTCGTAGGCATCTTACTGTCGGTGCAACGCACCACCCCGAATTGCTCGAAACCCTCCGCGCTAGCTCAGTGGCTAAGGCGTTGTGCTGCTGAGCACGAGGACGCGGGTTCGATTCGCGGCCGCGGCGGCCGCTGTTCTGATGAAGGCGAAAAGCAAAAACGGCCGTGTGTACGAGATTCCGAGATCCCCAGGTGGTCGAAATTATTCCGGAGCCCTCCACTACAGCGCGCCTCGTCGCCTGCGTTGCGTCGGCGTGTTAAACCTGACAATCAATGAATCAGCCGAATTGCTCGACAACGGAGGCCCTGAGACGACCACGTTGAATTCTCCCACGAGCACAACGGACATCAAAGAGCGCATGAACCCTGGCTGCGCGTCCTCCCCCATCCACTCGTGCGGGCATACCAGACAACCGGTGATGTGCGCATGCTTAGGTGTGAAACTCACCGGCCAAAGCGTCACACCAGGAGCCCCTTTCCCTGAACAAGAGTGGCGCATGTCGGCGTTCCAAGCAGGCAAGCAGTTCTTCATCAGGGAAAGATATCAACTGCGGCGGTGCCCGTTCTGTAGCAGCGGCTTTCTGGTGCTTTCTTATATGTTTGCACCATTTCGCGCTTCTGTGCGCGCCGACTTAGTTCCCGCTCTTAGCCGTCACGGTGGATAAGACTTCGCGCTGTTGAACCCACGGAGGCCTTTAAAAATGGAGGCGAAAAGCGAAAACGCCTTTGGGTGGAGAGGTGGTCAATATTGATCTGGAGCCCTCCACTACTACGGTGGGCCTCATACCCCACGTGTAGCTTCCGCGCATTAAGCCCACAGAAGTTGAATTTCATTTTCCGCATTTCTTTCTCCGAGCGTATACGATATGCGTCCCTCCCATCGCGAGTTAACATTGCAACTGCTGATAACTGCGCTACCGCCGTTATCACCCGATGACGCAAATTATGAAGGAAGCATCGGTGGTGGCGAGATGTATAAAACTTGTGAAGGAGGCGTCAGGGGTGGCGAGGACGAGCATAGAAGCGGTGCTAAGTAAAGCGGCTTAACCGGAATGCAAACTGGGCGGGTTAGGCATACGCACGTAGCATCCCTGTTAAAAGAGCGCAATCAGTATTCTGTGTCGCGAAGCCTCTAACGGTGGACCGAAGAGAGGGCGCGTCTGCACGGTTCGTGACAGCCGCAACGCAATTCGCCGCGAGAATTGCCTGTATAGGCGGCGACAGCCTCGCTTTGCCAGTGTGGCTACTACCCTGAGAGTGTGTATGCACGCTGTGAATGTGCAATTTTAGTGACACTGAAGGCAGATTTCGTAAATAACGCTTTCGAGCAGGCGATTTAAGGCGCTCATCGTAATTGAAGACATGGCAGTGAATATTAAACGTCCCACTAGGTTACTAGGTACTGCGCACCGTGTCTACCGCGGTTACAGTGTTGTAAGCCAGGTTTCTTATGGTAAACACAATTTTTCTTTGAAGGTTGCAGTACAATAGATAATTTTTGCTCCTTTTCAAACCTTACAGGTGTCTGGCACAGCGAGATATGTTTACAAGCCTAGAAAATGTAGCGTACAAAATATGCTAAGCAAAGTTCACTCATAAAGTTAGCGAATGAACTTCCCAATTAAGGGGGGGGGGGGGTACCACCCAATTTTTCCGTTAAATAATAACGCAACAGGCTCGCCAGCAGGTGCGCTGCGTTGTCGACTTAACATCATATCTGTATTGACATACGATGCCCTGAATAGGCACGGATACAAGCGATACGTGCCTGACTTTTCTTTGCTGAAACCTGCAGTATTGTGAAAAATGGTGAGCCCCCGTTCGATAAGAGATTGTGGAGGCTCACCTTCTTGAAAATATAGTACCGAGAGCCGGCAGCCTGGGAGGCTAAATTTGGAAGGGAAAAGGTTTGGGCGGATTGGTTCATCGTCAGACGGAAAACAAGCGCTAAATAAAAACACAGGACGAGGAGTGGACGGAACACGTCCTGTGTCCCATCCACTCCGTCCACGCCTCGTCCCGTGTTTTTATTTAGCGCTTGTTTTCCGTCTGGCTAAATTTGGGACACTCAAGTCTTCTTCTACTGCGAATGCCTCGCGAAATTTATTAACGATTTTTGACTGCTACACAATAATTGTCTGTTTATTCGCTTTCTGGCCTTCCTCCTGCAGTGAATTTAAATAAGATGTTGTTATGATGATGGTGATGATGATAATTTTGGCACAAATTACTTCGACCAGCATTTATTCTGCTACATCGTATTTGCGTCTCTTCGATTTCGTTTCTGCGTCTTACGGAGTGAATTACGTCATCAGGCAGACTGGAACATGACACAGCTTGCCTAGAATAAAGGTCATGGGGGCTAGTCTGCACCTACTCGTGCGCACGTTCAACTACGTAAAGGTGTAAGACGGCACGCACTATTCTACAACTTTTTCCTTTCCCATCTGATTCCGATTAAGTCGTCTGTTACTCAGGGGTGCCCACTTCCACCCTTGTTGCTTGGTTTGTACCTGGAACCTCTGTGCCTTAGTATCCAGCAGAGGCAAAACGTACGGGGGTTTTTTCTCGTTATCATGCCAAGTTTGGATCCTTGCTTACGCGGCTGACATTGCGTATTTTTGTGCTTATAAAAGAAGCGTTTAAGAAGCTCTGAAATTCACCAAGCAGTTTTGTGATGTGTCTGGAGTGGCTGTGAATGTGAAGGATACAAAGGCATTTTGGTCTGGTGAATGGGGAACAAAACCCTCCAGATTTGGTTGATTGATTGATTGATGGTTGGAGGTTAATGGCGCAATGCCAACTGGACTAAAGAGCGCCAAAACAGTAGTTACGTATGACGTATGACGGGTGAAGATGTAAACAAAAGAATCATTCAACAATCAACAAGAAAGTAAAATCAGTAAAAGATAACGAGGAAGGTTGGCGTAGAAGGCCAGGTTGTGTTTATGCGTGATATGAAATTAAGTCTAAAAATTTTATTTTTGCTAAATATTTAAAAATATGCTTGACAGAGAACATGGGATCGCCAGACAGGAAAAACGCTGGGTGCAGTGGGATGTGTAGTCTGTAAAGTTCTAGGAATTGTTTGCATCGTGTTTTGTCAAATGCCTTAGATTGAATGAGTATGTGAACTACGGATAGGGCCTCTCCACACCTGCTACACAGAGGTCTTGAAGACCTCTTGAGCCGACACGCAAGTGTGACATGCGTGTGCCCTATCCGTAACCTAGCAAGGGCAACGTCTGTGTATCTGTTGCGCGTGTCAGTGGTGTACGGTCCCAAGTGTGGTTTCAACGCGTTTTACGCTCCCTCTACCCACTCAGTGGCGGGCTAGCAGGCGCACCTGCATAAGGGTCTCTACCTTTCTGCTTAGCCGTGCACGCCACTGGGTGGGCACACTGACTTTGCAAATAAAATTATTATTATTATTATAATTATTACGTGCAACTTGTTGTCTATCTGTTCACTCCAGTCTGCTTGTCATGTTTTACGAAGCTGTTGTCTAATGTGTGGCTTCATGTCAGTGTACGGTACTGTTATATCAACTGTGCCTTGTAGTGCAGCACCGGCAGCCATTTCATCGGCAACCTCATTCCCGACGACCCCACAGTGGCCACGAACCCAGCATAATTTTATCTCGAGATCTGAGGCGTAAGCGGACATAAGGGCCTTAAAAACAAGATTGATTACATAATTCTTTAACGTTTTTTGGACGAAAGTGCGCGTACAGTGCTAAGAGAATCCGTATACACTATGGGCTTTAAAAGTTTATGTTGGACCATGTGATGCAAAACAAGTAAAATGCCGCGTGCTTCAGCCGTAAAACTGCTGTTGTGGGAGTTCATTCTTTTACACCTGATAAAGTTCGGTCCGTTCGCACTACAAGACACAGCCTTAGCTATTGTTGATGCGTCGCAGTAAACTCTGCACACTGGTACTTCTCCTGCAGGCAGAGGAAATGCTGCATAATAGCTACTCTTGGTGCCCCATTTTTGGTAAATTGACAAAGGACAGGTCACAACAAACAGCCCGGAGTTTCTATGAGGCAATAAAACCAATGATGGGTGTCTCGTGGATGTCTCAAAACAACACTGCTAGCTCAGAAGCTTCTCCTCTCCCTCTGAGAGGGAACGGCATAGAAACAGGTGGACAGTTTAAAAAGAGTTGCTGTGAGGATGATTCATGAATGCTCGACATAAGGATGATTTGTCACCGACATGGTTTTTGAGGCATACAAAAAGTCATTGTACATCCTCTGTTGATATAGGGACCATTTACGACACTCAGCATAGAGACTTTCAACAGGGCTAGTGCGAAAAGCGCCACAGTCAACGCGAAGCTCCAAATTCAGCACCGGGTCAGGCCTTTTTAGTGCCTTTTTCGTTGCCAACTCATACACGACACTGCCGTAATCCAAGCGAGATCCTACAAATGCAATATAAAGTCGCAAGGGGAGCGGGTTGCCTGCACCGTAGGATTGGTTAGAGAGGAACTTAAGGATGTTCACTTTTTTAAGGTGTTCTTACGTAAGCTGTTTCAGATGTGGAACAAATGTTAGTTTGTTATCGAATATTAGGCCTAAAAATCTGCTCCTGCTTGCCAGGAATTCACACGCCGTTTATATTAATATCAGGGTCCAGATGGATCCCGCACACACGGGTGCACACAACGCAAGTACTTTTTTCAGGGTTCAGTTTAAAGCCGTTTGGGTCCGCCCAGGCAGCAAGTTTTTTCACGCCCAGCTGGACTTGACGTTCACAGATTGACATATTACTTGATTTAAAAGATATCTGAACATAATCTACATGAACTGAACAGGTAATGGTTGGTGGCAATGCCTTCCGGAGAGAGTTCATCTTGAGTATACAGAGTGTGCAGCTCAAAACAACACCTCCAGGCCCGCCGTTTTCTGAACATATACATTGAAAATGCACTACCAATTCCTACACGGAAGTTCGTTCAGACATGCAGCTAGAAAGGGTGTTAAACATGTTGCCCGAAACACCAAATGACATCAGGTCCCTTAAGATGCCATATCGGAAGATGTGTCGGAGGCCCTTGCCATATCAAAGAAGATTGCAATACAGAACTCTTTGTGAATGAAGGCATCTTTTATGTAGGATTCGAATGCAACAGGTTGATCGTTTATGAAGCACCCCGCCCTCAATCTTTCCTGGCAGCTCTCGAGAAGACCAGTGTATTTAAGAGCGTACACGAGCCTGCGGTTTATCATCTTCTCGAGAAGCTTGCACAGGCTTGGTCAAGGCATTGGTAGATAGCGAGCGCGTGAGGAAGGGCCCTCCCCTCTTTCGGGAAAGCTAAAACTATAGCCTCCCTCAAAGACTTTGGAAGGTGCCCCGAAAGCCATATCTTGCTGTATAGGTGGAGGAGTTTTAAAAGGGTGTCTGCGTGTAGGTGTTGTATCATTGTATATGTAATGTTGTCTGGGCCTGGAGCTCAGAGCAGCACTCAGCTCATGTAGTGAAAACAGGGAGTTGTAAGAAGTCTGTGATTAGTTGTCACGTAGGGACTTCTTTTCACAGGACGTTTTATGTTTCAGAAAAGTGTTTGTGTAGTGTGCAGAGCTACGCACGTGTTGAAAGTGTTGTGCAAGTGTGTTAGCCTGGTCTTCGAGTGCGCCCCCTGTTGTGCTGACCAGGGGAAGGCTATGTGTATGTTATCTTTTAAATTTACGTATTCTTTTCCATACTTTGCGTGTGTCTGTATGAATTCATGGATGTTATGAAGGAGCGCCAACTATCTCGTTTAGCCTCAGGGCCCATGCGATTTCCCAAATCCTTTGCTCTTTTGAAAGCAATTAGATTATCCGACGTGGGCTACCTACGAAGGACACCCCGTGCCTTGCTCTGCGTCTCTCGCACTCGCCTACAGCCCTCATTCCACCATGGCCTCGTTGGGTTGTGCGGAGGAATGGAGGCCTGGGGAATGGACTGTTCGGCGGCGTCGAGGATGTGCGCTGTGAGTGGTTGGGTAGCTTCTTGAAAGTGTAGGTGTTTTATGGATGTGTGGTGTAGTTTGGATGTTTCTGTGAATGTATTCCAGATCGCTTTTGCCTCATTGAACTTATTATTGGAGGATGAACTATTAGGGCCTTTGCTTATGTATGTTAGTGAGGTAGGGAAGTGGTCACTACCTTATAGATGAGTGTCCATGTCCCATTCAAGAGATGTAAAGAGTACTTCCGATCCAATAGCCAAGTCAAGATGTGAGCATGTGTTGTGTCCTTAAAGTATGATGTGTAGGCTTTTTCTTTTTGTATATGCATGCTCCCTATGATGTCACAAATTTGACACCGGGCATCGGTGTGGGAAGCGCCCCAAATTATGCGCGTTCAGTTCGCCTATAAGGATTGAAGGTTCAGATCTATCAGCCCCTCAAAATCAGAGCTAGAAAGCTGGAAGTCAGGATTGGTGTAAAGGGAGCATACCGTTGTTAATATATTAAATAATATTGAACGAATTGCTCACGCATGTGTTGAATATCAAGCAGGTATTCAGCAGTGGTGCCTCCTACCTCGGCGCATCTGACAAGCCACTGCGCGGGACATGCGGGTGGTCATCGGCCATCGGCAGGTCTATTTTTTCCCTGCGATCCGAGAAGACTGCGTCCGATGTCGGCGGTGGTTCCTGCGACCAAGATGAACTCGGATTTTGCCCGCTAGCAGTCAGCGAACCTTGGGCTGCAAACGAGGGCGTCTACAGTGCACACCACCGGTGCGTGGAACCGGAATAATGGCAGCGTCGCTCACGCACGCGTTGATTATCACTCAGGTTAGTCATTATTCTGTTTTTAGCAAGACAGGGCTATTTACACTGCCGGTTCGACACCGCTGGCTTTTTGCAAGTGCCTGTTCTCATTCATGCTCCCATAAACATGTGCGCTGCAGAAAACATCGCTTTGTGTTGTTACGTCGCGCAGCATTCTAATTGAGTGATTGTAGGGTTTAACGCGCCGATGCAACGCAGGCAACGAGGCGCGCCGTAGTGGAGGGCTCCGGATTAATTTTTACCACCTGGGGATCTTTAACGTGCACCGAAATCTCGTACACACCGGCGTTTTTACTTTTCGCCTCCATCAGAAAAGCGGCTGCCGCGTCCGGGAATCGAACCCGCGTCCTCGTGCTCAGCAGCACAGCTCCTTAGCCACTGAGCCACCGCAGAATTCTATCTCTTGTTGCTGTTTGTTTGCGGTGACATTGAACTTAACCCAGGGCCGATGGGGACTGCTCTGGAAAATTTGATTACAGGCCATAACGAAATTAAAACAAAACTGTCAGCAATTGATTCATATGAGGTAGAAAACACGGTTGCTTTGCTATGCAGGCCGCAAAGGAACGCCTAATTAACCTAGAGGAACAAATTCGCAAAATTCAGGAGCTGCAGACTGGTGCACAGGAGTGCACTAAAACAATTCAGTTGCAACAGTCCAAACTCCAGTTTCTGGAGAGCAAACTAGATGATTTAGAAAACCGAACTAGGCGATGCAACTTGGTTTTCTCCGGTATAGAAGACACTGGGGAGTGCGATTGATTGATTGATTGATTGTAGGGTTTAACGCGCCGACCCAACACAGGCGATGAGGCGCGCCGTAGTGGAGGGCTCCGGATTAATTTCGACCACCTGGGGATCTTTAACGTGCGCCGAAATCTCATACATACAGGCCTTTTTGCTTTTCGCCTCCATTAAAGAAGCGGCCGCCGCCTGAGGAGTGCGAAACCTACGAGCAAGGTGAGCAATGCATACTAGATCTCTGCAAGTCAGTCTTATCTGTTGACGATGTACAGAGGTCAACACTGTCAACAACACCGCGCGAACGCCTGGCTTTCGATACGCGCAGCGCAGCCTGCTGATAGCCACCGGCGTGACTAGCGAGATTAGCTGACGGCGCTGCGGCGGCTTGGCATGCGAAAGCTACTGCCGATGCTTCCGTGTTTTGGTGGGCAAGGTCCGACGCCGAAAGTCCCTCACCACGACCGCCGCCAAAGCCTATATTATACGTTATCTTACGCTGATAACCAGTGCAGTCTTGTCATAGCCTTTGGCATGGTTTCAATATAAAAAAGGGGAATGTAGGAAACATACCAAAGGCGAAAACGAGACTGCGCTGTTTATCAGCGTCAGATAATGTTTAATGTAGGCGTTGGCGGCGGTCGGGGTGAGGGCCTTTTGGTGCCGAATCTCTCCCCCCAAAACAAGGAAGCATCGGCAATACCTTTCGCATGCAAGCCGCCGCAGCGCCGTCACCTAATCTCGCTGGCCACGACGGTGGCTATCAGCAGGCTGCGCTGCACGTATCGAAAGACACGCGTTTGCGCGTTGTTGTTAACAGTTTTGATTGATTTGATTGATTGTAGGGTTTAACGCGCCGACGCAACGCAGGCGATGAGGCGCGCCGTAGTGGAGGGCTCCGGATTAATTTTGACCACCTGGGGATCTTTAACGTGCACCGAAATCTCGTACACACGGGCGTTTTTGCTTTTCGCCTCCATCTGAAAAGCGGCCGCCGTGGCCGGGAATCGAACCCGCGACCTCGTGCTCCGTTTGTGGTTTCTTACCCTCCCCCTATAAACACATCGTACCGGTGAATTATGCTCGGGGGCTCGGGGTCCACGAAAGTCGCCAATACCGTACGCATGAATACTCAAGGTGCCCCGTGCGGGGAACCCACCAGATTGGTTGGCATTATTCGGGATAATGCTGCAGCTCTATTTTTATGTGTGCTTTAGCACCAAATGGAAACACTGGGCCGCATTGGTCATTGTCACTCAAAAAAGTCAAGCGAGAATCGCAGGCATGGCTGGGGCGACCACTTATTGTGTTTACACGTGTGTAGGTCTGTAATGTCTTCCTTGTCACAAAGCCTGTTTCTGCGCTGCAGGTACTTTATTTTGGGCGTTCTAAAGCCCAAGCTCTACATAACATTTTCGCGACTTTGGTGTGGGGGTCTCAAAGGAAACCTATGCACCCGGATAATCTCAAGAGGAGCCCTCCGCATCTTCAAAACCAAGGCTCAGCTATCCGAGACACAAATCGCCTGGGTACCTGGACACGCATCTCTCGCCGGTAATGAGGCAGCCCATGCAAGTGACAGGTGACGCCTGCTGCTCCTAAGACGGAACCTCTAGCAAAATATAGAGATATTCTGGCCCACTACCGCAAAAGCAAGAGAACATTCCTAGCTACACATCTAGATTTACCCAAGCAGGAAGCCACCAACCTCCGAAGACTGTACTCTTGTTCTCATCGCACCCTTCTTCATGCCATCTACCTAAACCCTAAACCCGTCCACCTGTAATTTCGGTCGCTTACCCGGCACCCCCTACCATCAAGCACGGGAGTGCGGACAAATCCCAGGCCTATCCCCCCCCCCCCCTTTTTCACCCTCTTACATGCAGTGGGTGGCCTGCCTGAAATGTCCGGTCCCTTCCACCCAGCGCATACTGGGGAAGAGTGCCTGGACTACCAGCCAAGGCCATGGCAAATAATGGACTAAAGACGCCCTCCAACGGGCGGGTGCCCTAACAGCACGATGCCCTAAAAGACCTCACCGCCGTATCGTGCAACTCTTCGGCTGCTTTTTTTGTTAGGGTATTAAATGCTTAGCACCGATCTGAATAACGGAATGGAAGACTACCATTGCTTGTGTACGCGCTTGCATGGCGTCAAAACGACACGCCAAGCTCGGCATTGGACCGAACGAGCGGCGTATTTAAGCAACATATGAACTGCCGTTGCTTCGGAACCCATGCGCACCATACGGCAAAAGAAGCCGGGACACGCGAGCGCGTGGAAAAATGTATCGCCGCGCCATCCGACTTCCCACTTCCGGTATCGAGACATTGATGCGCGCGTGCGCGTCCACCCACTCTCGATGTTCTGTATTTTTCTTCGCTTCAGGCAGCAAAGCTGATCACATTTAGCGTTTGGCGCATGGGGTCCTTCTCATTTTTACGTCGGCTTCATTTTTACGGTGCTGTCATTTTCCCGCCAAGGGCTAGTGTAAAATACCGGCATTTATTCTTTTTATGTACTTTTTATGTGAGACCTATCACTGCGGCGATCTCTGCTCGCGTATTTTCACCTCCCGCGCTTGTTTCGGTACGCGCGCAAGGTAACCTGTTATTACACTTTATTTGAATGAACTACTTCTTCCCACCTATTCCGTTTGGGTGGGCTCATTCTCAGTTAACAACCAATTGCGTGTTTTAGGCAAAGAATCAATAGTAACGTGATGCAATACACGTTGCATAAGGTCGCCACCGAAACGGGCAGGATGTCGGATCGGGGCAGAGCGAGCCACGCACACTTCACCTGAAGTGCGCGAGCAGAGAGAGTCAGCCCTAGTCCCCCAAACGGTGAATGTGATGAGCTATGCCGCTTGAAGCGTGGAAAATACAGGGCCGCGTGCGTAGTTGGACACGCACATGGATGTCTCGACAGAGAAAGTGGAACGCCAGATGGCACGGTTCAACGTCAGATTTCCACGTGCTCGCGTGCCCGTCTTATTTTGACACCGGTTGTATGTGCTCACTAACAAATTTTGAAGCGATTCTTTCGTCATTCGGTGACAAATTTTAGGCTCCCATTATACGTACTAACGCATGTCGTCTGCACGTCTAAACGGTCCCTCTGACTGGTTGTTCTCTTTTCGTGCGATCTTTCGGAGGGGTCTCCATGCGTCAAAATGCCGCCTTACTCCTTCTGTCAGCTTTTCCAGCCGTGAGCGGAGAGCGGGATTCATAAGCAGAATGATAAATTAAAAATGGCGCAAATGGAACACAAAAAGACACAGCCCCGCCCCAAACCGATGCTTGCGACTGTACTATTGCAGTAGCAGATGCACGCCAGCGGATGTTGTTGCAGACGTCACAGAGAAGGGGGCATGATGTGAAGGAATATGCGAGCGGAGCGCTGGCGCGGGGCGAGGATAAAGGCGAAACGAGGGGGAAAGGCGCCGCGAAGGAAAATGTGCGTTTTCATTCGCAATAACCCTACTAGTACTCATCGCTTCAACGAAATTCATGAAGGAGGTGATTACTAGAACATTGATGTATGCGCCAATGCGAACACCGATGTATTGGAAAAATCTCTTTCAGGGTTTACAGTGGAGTTGTAAACGTTACGGAATTCCCGTCTGTGGTCAGCACACGGGCGTCTGCGAAAGTGAAATGGGCAGCCCCGTGTTTGTACGCTAGAATGAAGCTCTCGTCCTTCAAAGTTACACACAGCTAACCACCTGGCTCAATAGTAAATTGCAAATAAACGTTTTATTTCGTGCGCTCCTCGCACTGCGCTGCGGTCAACGGGGCTACGTACAGGTCCTCTGGTCATGCACCTTCACGGAGTGAATTGTAATTTCCTAACTGAATGCAGGACTACAAAATCTTACACTGGCGCTTCTGGTTTTCGCCACCTCTTTTAAACAAGCCATTATTTTCTGGTGTCTTACCGGCCGCGGTGCCTCAGTGGCTAAGGCGTTGTGCTGCTGAGCCCAAGGGCGGGGGTTCGTTTCCCGGCCGCAGCGGCCGCTTTTATGAGGGAGGCAAAAAGCGGAAACGCCTATGTGTTCGAGATTTCGGCGCACGTTAACGACCCCCAGGTGGTCAAAATTAATTCGGAACCCTCCACTACGGCGCGCCTCATCGCTTGTATAGCGTCGGCGTGTTAAACCCCACAATCAATCGTTTTCTGTTGTCTTTTAGCACCAAGGCGGTACCCCAGATACCGCATTCTTTGTCTGTGGGTGGGTGTAACGAAGCGTGCTCGATAAAAGTGGCTGCTGATAACTCAGACAATGGCGCCACGCTGACGAAGATTAAATTTGAAGAGTTGAGTAAGCGATTAGGGCGCGACCTTGACGATAAACACCCCCACGTTGTGCAAAGCTGCGATGCTGCGCGGGCGGCGAACGGAGAGCAACTTGCCACTTTCTGCGCTATCGGCCTCTTCGCTGCTACTGCATTGCCTAGTGACGCCACTTCGCCGTGCTACTGCCCTCCCGATATGCGGTTGGGATCCCGCCATCACGCTGCTCGGCACTTCTGATAGCCTGGGATAAGAAGACTCGGAATGTTCTTTTGTTTGAAGCCGTTTTCCGATCGTTCCCTACGCTGAAATGAACCCTTTCTTTGTACTACTGGTCTACTTCTAGATGAAAATTGTCCTACTGCGCATTTGTTTTGCAGCGGAGCTGTTATAGGCGATGTTCCGACCACAACTCTGCGCGGCTACGCAAGTCGCGTCGACGGCAAAGCCAACTTTCTAATGAATGCTCTGTAGCTCTCAGTGCAATGTACCTTGAAAAAAAATAATCACCCTGCAATTCGCCTTTGCGACGACTAACATTACGCCGAGATTCATTCACTTCTCCTAATTAGTTCACAGTAATTTCGTAAACTTGAGAGAATTGCCCTCTGCTATTTCCACGTGGCTGTCTACGGAGGTTATAGAAAACAGCTGCAACTGCTGTTTTATAGAACATATCCCAAAACAAATGATCTAATGATTAGCCAATGAGGCGAGTCTACGAGTATCATTTGCATTGCATGTTTAAGCAGTTCACAGGGAAGTTATAAACGTTACGGAATCCCCGTCTGCTATCAGTGGTTGGGCTTCTAGGGGAACAGAATTTCCAGGTTCATCCACTACAACAAAACTCTTGTCCTTCTAAGTTCCATTCAGCTAACTAACTGGTAAATATGCTGTTGCAATCAGCCCGCCGCCACTCTGTTCGCGCGTGCTGCAAGTTTGGTGTAATGCGGTAAAGCCGGCCTCCTCCAACATGTATTGACAAGCTCGAGTGCGTCCGCCGCGCGGGCCCACGCGTGCGGTGAATCACAAACTGTTCTCCGGGGATCATGTTGAGACTTGCATCTGTGAGCCGACGCTACCAACATAGATCTCTCGTTTTCCCCTCTCTTAGACTGAAAATGCGCCAGCTTTCATGAGACCGCGAGAGTGGGTTCTTGTGTGTCTGTACGTTGTTCGTGCCGTGTGAAAAGGCCTGGGAGGCATTGAAACCGTTGCCGCTTCTGTTTATAAATTCAGTGCTTCCAGCGACCGAGTTTAGACTGAATCCTGGCTCAGTATTGTCATGTATAGTGTTTTTGGAATCCGCCTTTTTCCATTGCGCTGTGGCGGCCTCTGGTGGCACCACCGAGAAGCGATTTGGCAGGGGTGCAAGCGGGCCGCCACTGCAGCTGAAGCGGAATCACGGATGCGTTGCTGGTGTTTATTTGTTTTACGTCAATTCTATAAGCAGCCTAAAGCTGCAAAAGGAATAACTATGCTGGAAGACGTACGTTTTCAATGTGGGAGTTTCTCTTTGCAGCGGTTCCGCAAGTGTCGGTGCCGGAGGGTGACTGTGGAAGCGGTGGTCTCACGCCATTTGTTTCTTTTTTTCTTTCCAGCTCTCAAGAGGGAGAGGAGGGGGACATCGGCATCTGTCAGACAGCAGCATAAACGCACGCACCAAATGTGGCCTTCATAAAATCATTGCTTGGTGCTGGTACGAAGATTTCAGCGAAGGCAAAAATTATACGTGGCTGCATATTTGCTCAATTCCGCTGTTCTTTTTTTCTGCTCTGTTTCTTATCATAACGAGCATAAATGCATGTGCAGGTTACTTTTGTGAGCGTTTTGACCGAAGCAAGCGAAGTCCAAAGCAACCGAAGTTCCAGCGTATCTCAGAAAATTGCTTTTTGTGGTGCATTTCTATTCGTAACCGTAGTTCTTCATCCTAGTCGCACCATTACACTTTCTTCTTTAGAAGAACTGTCAGTTTTGGAAGTTGGTATTGGTTCATTCCTTTTAAACAGCGGCAATATCATGGGCGAAAAACAATGGTGCTCAGGAACTACATTTCTACTCAAATCGCACGCTCCTCGTCATTGGATCAATACATTTCTCATCATTGAAGGGCTGTAAGCAGATTACAACGAAAAATACATCACTTTCCGCAAGCATGCCGTTACAAAAATTTTAAAATATATATATTTCCCCACAGGATTCGAACCACCGAATTCGAGCGGTGCCCTATGTCCGACGCTCTCGACCACTCGGCCACGGACGGTGCTCGAAGGCCGCGGGCACAAACCTGAAGCTTAGCTTATATTATGTTTTGCACCTCTCTGAAAACGTTTTTTATACTATTTCTGGCACAGAAACTGATCATTATTTGAATAGCGCTTGTCCGCTAAAAGTCTCTTGACCCCCCACGAATACTTGATACACAGAGACTGCGTGCTTTACTTATTAGGCCAGGAAAGACGATCGCAAATTTTAGCTTGCAAGCAGATCGCGAGTCCACCCGTCGAAAAAATTGTGCTCTTTGTACATTTGTTTTGCGCTTTACGATGAAAACATTGTTTGTTTTTATTCTTCGTTTCCTAGATTAAGTTGAGTAACTCTTCGTGTGGACTTAACATGCCTTACATTTTCTACAAGCGTGACAGCCATGCACGCATATGCAATCGAAGTCAGAGAAGCGTCGCTATAGCCACGAAATACGGAACGCATACCCAGTATAAAGGTACTTGCGCTTCATTGACCTTACGAAGGTTATTATGCACTACGAACTTACAAAATAGAGGCGCATTCATCACGGCCCGAATTTTGCCGGGGCCGACTGGCCGCCCTGGTCAACGAGCCTGCAGTCATAGTCTCGCTCGTCCGGTGTGTTTGTATCGTCGTCGGAGTGGTATGACAAGGCGATTTCGGGATTCGGCGTGCCAGCAAGTTGTCGTTCCCGGGTGGTGTGAATGCCTGGTGTGACTGCGACGGGACGCAGAACGGGGCGTTTCTACATGGTGGCGTGGCGGACAGCTCCTGATTTGTTCTCTCCCGTTTCGGGTTTGGCGTGTGTCGATAGAAACACAAATTTCACCTTTGATGTTATGGTTTGTCCGACAGTTGCATTTGTAAAACGTACTGTATTTTGTTTTCTCTGTGGGGGCAAAACCCGGTAGCATGTTTTCACTACACGAGCTCAGTTACGACAGCAGACAGCAGTCGGGTCACCGCGGAGCAGACCGGCCGACCGCTGCCAGACTGTTTCTGGCTTCCTCCGCCAGGGCCATGCGCATGCGCAGTAGCATCGGGAAAGAGGCGGATTTGTCTCTCTTCGCAGGGCCTTTTCTCCGCCAGTCGTAGGACAATTTTGAATTTTCTTCTTGTACTTGCATATTTAAGCCAAATGAAGCCGTTCAAGTACAACATTGGCCATTCATCTAACGTCTTGTAATGCCGGGTTTAACTGGTACATTGCGTTTCTGCAGACCGATGCGCTGATAAGAGCGGCACAAAATTAGACTCGTAAGAGAACGACATAGTGCGAGCGGCATGAAGGAAGAGAGGGAACCCGTAATAATTAAGAATGGAGCGTTCACTATCCACAAGGAATGCTTCCTCCATCATGGAAGAACAATTAAAGTTTTTTTTAACCCTTGGTACGAGTCGCCCAGTATCCCTTGGGAACTGGCGGCTGCCGGAACTTGATTGATGACCGTCGGTTGAGCTTCTACGTCTCAGCTAAGAATCACAGCCTCCGAAGAGTCTATTGTGTGTATGCCATATGATGCATGCATGGGCTCGTCCGCATAGAGTTCTATACTAATGTAGAGTGTACAATAATATAAAACCATAAAGCTCTGTAACCGTCAGTTCTATCGCGGCTCTGGTGTCGTCACGCCGTTACTATCGGTTAACATGGGGTAGAGGTATTTAATGATTCGAAATCCGACGGTGAATGAATCAAAATTCACTGTTATTCCACTCTGTGGAAAAGGACGACCAGTGAAGCTGGGCGACGAACAAGGAGTGTACGAAACAAATCGTGTTTATTTGTAATTTTCGGCTAAGCATATTTCCCAGCTCATTAGCTGAATAAAACTGAGAAGAGCTCCAGTTTCACTGTAGTGCACAAACACGGGTATTTTCGTTTAATTCCCTCCCGTAGAAACCCGAGTATTCGCAGTAATCAGCGATTTCCCAATATTTACAAGTTCACTGCGAACTACGTCATCATGGAAATTAAATGAAACTTGGAGATACTCTTAGAGTCGTCTTGGCGGGCTAATTGTCATATTGTAACGAAGCCAAAGACGACGCAGCTGTCTTTAAGGAAAAACAAGTTTATTGGAGCGAACTTGTGCTCCCCTGACAACTCAAACAATACAAAGGCGGCGAATCAGCAGTCAAGAAAGTCACGTGCGCTGGCATGTGTCGGCGAATCAAATACCGCGGCGTTGCCTAGGGAGTGTATCTTTCAGCGCGGTTGTTTCTCGAAACGTCGAATTACAGCGAGAACACTGTAGATCAAAGAAGAATAAAACAGGCTAGTGACGCCAAGGTGAAACACTCTCCCTATCAAAATAAGATAGCCCGTGCGGCATTCAAAAGAAAGGAAAGGATATATGCACTTTCCTTGAAACACTGATAGCACAGCCGGGCGCCGCCGGATGGTAAAAACAAAACAGAAGTATACAAACAGAACGCATGGTTCTCGGCATTACCCCCCCTTCTAAGTCTGCATCGACCCGATACTAAAATAACACGACAGTCGAAACAAACAAAGGAGGTCCGTCATTTAGCGTAGTAAGGCTTCAGGCGAACCACGTGGAGAACTTCGGGCCGCGTGCGTCGTCGTGATGTGCCGCAATCACTGTCGGGGACAACCTCGTTGGTAAGTTGGCCAACACGTCGTTGGATTCTGTAGGGCCCGAAGTACCGTCGCAGGAGCTTCTCACCCAGTCCGCATCCTTTTAGAGGAGTCCAAACATCCTCCGCGTCAAGGCGTCGGAGGATGTAGCATCCGGCATCCGCCATCTGGTGGTCCGTAGTACGTACGCGAGCAAGCTGGCGGGCTTCCTACGCATGCTGCAGGCATCCTTTGACATCCACGTTGAGGTCGTCGTCTTCGTAGTTTACGTGTGGAAGAATGACGTCGAGCATCGTCGTTGGCTGTGGACCGTAGACAAGCTCGAACGGAGTCATCCGCATAGATTCCTGGGCAGCTGTGTTGTACGCGAACGTGGAATAATGGAGTATTTCGTACCACGTTTTATGCTCAACGTGGACGTACATAGAATATCGGCTACTGTCTTTTTTAGTCCGTTCGTCTGAGGGGGATACGCCGTGGTCGTCCGGTGATCCGTGCTGCCTTAACGTAGGACGCCGCAGTGAATGCCGTTCCGCAGTCCATGATTGTTAATTCCGGGCCTCCATGTCGGAGCGCAACTTGAGGGATACATAACTTTGCAACTTCCCGTGCAGCCCCTCTCGGTGCAGCCTCTCGGAAGAGCGGTGCTCTCTGCGTAGCGCGTCATGTATAGTGTCGCGGAGACCTGTTCAGTTTGCGTTTTCTATTTTGTAGCATCCTTCGTCGGTCACCAAGCCCTGTCTTTTCCAGGGAAGGCATGCGGTGCGTGTCTTTGCGCGCTGACCGACCGGAAGACGCGGCTGTTTTTTGGCCTTTTATTTTTTTTATTTATTTATTTTATTTTTATTTATTTTATTTTTTTTGCCTTTTATATTTTTTGGCCTTTTATTATTTTATTATTTTTGGCCTTTTATACCATGGTGACCGCTCTTTCCTTTTTTTGTTCCCGCTCCTTCTCCGGAAATTTGCTCCGTCTCCTCCTCTTGCGCAAAAGAACACTAAACAGGACACAAGACCACGTTAATCGTAGAATGATCACTGATCGTTTTTCGGCTTCAATAATGCCATTGAATGGAAGTGGTCATCTACAGGGTGTCAGTGGAGTAATTTTGAAGTCGAAGAAAGAGTGCTCACCAATCAGTCACTCGGAAGGACTACTTGCCTAGCACGTGTTGCGAAGAGCTACTGGGTATGATGCAACATTGCATGATGAAACATTGCGTTAACCGTAACTGAGGCTATTGCTTGGATCTAGCCGATACGGCTAAAGGGAACATCGGGTACTACTACATTTATTCCCTACAGCGTGCATCGAGGCTTGGTTTGACCTCGCAAGACAGATGAAAACTTATTCTTACTAAGAAAGGAAGTTTCTACGCGATATTGAAATCAAATACCAACAATGACAATCGGAGAAAGACACGCATGCTGACGAAAGTTGAGCGACACGATGTGCCTCGAGAGCGCTAAAATATTTGGCAACTTTGGTCCCCTGTTCAAGGCTACCGTTGTCTAAATCAGCATTGGTGGAGTTTATTTGCTCTGCACCAGAGGCTAGCGATGATACTTAGCGATGATAACGATGACATATGTGTAACAATGATATATACCACCTTGCATAATTGGAAGCTGGGACGAATTTATAAAATATACTCGGAGCCGCCATGCGAACGTAGCACAGAAATGGTGGGGACCGAATACGTGTTCCCCCCTCCAAACTCTTCCCCCCTACCCGCCACTCGTACTTCCCACTCCAGACTGCCAGGTTAAGTTTATCGGGCCCGTATCCCCCACCCACCTTTTCAATAAGCTCCCGTTGCCCCCCCTTATCAGACATCGTGAACTTATAGACAGATGAAAACTTATTCTCACTAAGAAAGGAAGTTTTTACACGATATTGAAATCAAATGCAAACGATGACAATCGGACAAAGAAACACATGCTGACAAAAGTTGAGCGACACGATGTGCCTCGAGAGCGTTAAAATATTTGGCAACGTTGGCCCCTGTTCAAAGCTACCGTTGTCTAAATAAGCATTGGTGGCCTCGGCTAACCCACGCCATCGGCCAATGAGAGGCACCCCATCGCCTGTTGCCCTCAGCTCCTTTCCTAGCCCCGTGATAGCTTCCCTGGCACCAATGCTGGAAAGAAAGAAAGAAGCGGCGCCATCCTGACGCCTTTCCAGGCGGCCCGTTAGGAACATGACAAGAAGAGGCAAACGAAAATACTCGTAAACATAGAAGTACCGATGCGCGGTGCTGTTGGTACTGGGCGCACTAGGCTTGTTTTAGCTGCACTGCAGTCCGCCACTTTGGAGTTGTCTTATACGACACTGGCCGATTGGCGTAAGCCACCTTGCCTTACGTGATCCTGTTTGTGAAGCATACCCCACGTTTCACGAAACGATTACTTTCTACCGCAACAAAAACAAGCCAGGTGTAAAAGCAAAGCAACGGCGGACAACGGTCCGTGGGTGAGTGGCCTTACGTGGGTGAGCGTGCTGGCGCCATCTGGGAGGTTTGACGGCAAGCAAGGCTGTAGAGCCGAATGACGCAGTGGAAGTTCGTTTGAATACGCGCCGTCATGACTTCATTGCAGATGTCACGAAAACACATGATTTGGCGGGAGAATCAAAATTGTAACGTAAAGTGATTAATTCGTCAGTGAATACGGCATCATTGGCTGCCGGGCAAGCGGTAAGGGCACTATAAAACACGAAATTTTTCGAATAAAATAAACTTGTATTTTGTCTGCATGGCATCCTTTAATGGCCTGGCAAACACGAAACCCCACTTTAAACTCTTCCGCGAGCGATTGTCATTTACATACAACGACCCAAAAATCGTCAGTTTCGGTTTACATCGCTTCCAAGCTGGAGGGCACGTATGCCGGAACCACGCCATGACCTCAACGTTTTGTGCGTACGTCCGATCACTTCTGATGGAGGCGAAAAGCAAAAACGCCCGTGTGTACGATATTTCGGCGCACGTTAAAGATTCCCAGGTGGTCAAAATTAATCCGGAGACCTCCACTACGGCGCGCCTCATCGCCTGCGTTGCGTCGGCGCGTTAAACCCTACAATCAATCAATCAATCAATCAATGAATCAATCAATCAATCAATCAATCAACGTCCAATCACTACGGCGGCCGCGGAGGCGTTGTTTCGACCGCCCAGCTACCAGCGCTGAGCGGCCGAGCTGACCGGAGGCGTTTAGGCCTACCATCGCGGCGGATATTCGGTCGCGTCTCTGAAATAAAAGTCGTGGTGGCGACTTCCGTTTTGATTCGAAGATATATTATCGGCTCGTTTCCCGCATGTGTAACTTTGTTTTTGGCGAGACTTTTCGGGAAGCAGTTATGCCTGTAGCTCTCGCCACGTGTATCAGTTCGTGAACGCACCGGACCGCGCGAGTGGAGTGGCGCGACTGGTTTCTGCCAAACGTCGGGGACACTCGGCTGCGTCGCTTTCGTCTCCACAAGTTGGAGCGATGTCCCGCTCGGGCTCACCTCTTGCGCGCCGCTCCGCGCGCTGCTCTGTGCCCGCGATAGATGAACTCGAATTAAAGTACGTTCTACGCGTCACGGTTCATTCATTTTTCACGCATGCTATTCCCCACTGGGCAAAGGAAATGAACGGCGTCATAATACTAAACCCCCAAAATTGGTGTCAGTACTGCTTGGCACCCTTTTTTACCCACTATTTATAAAAAGGGAACACTCCTGAGCCAATAGTACGGCAGCTATTCCACGCATCTAAGGGTGATCTCAAAATGACTAGTTAAACTTGTTGCACTATTAACACACCGAAAGCTCAGAACAAGAAGGCCCCATCAGAACAAAGCTGACGCTTTCAAAATGCAAAAACAGGCACACTTGTGTATGGGACTCAGAATAATGTATAATACGCGTTACGTACCTCACAAAGAATATTTTTGTGGGAAGGAAAAATCTTCCCGTAGGCATACAAGGAACTACACAATAGCATAAAGCACAAACAGAAAGCTCGACGTGACTTAAGCTGACCCACTGCGGTGGCTTAGTGGCTAAGGCGTTGCGCTGATGAGCCCAAGGACGCGGGTTCGATTCCCGGCAACGGCAGCCGGTTTTCTGATTTAGACGAAAAGCATAAACGCCCGCGTGTTCGAGATTTCGACGCACGTTAAAGATCCCCAGGTGACCAAAACGAATCCGCAGCCCTCCACTGCGGCGCGCCTGATCGCCTGCGTTGCGTCGGTGCGTAAAACCGTACCATCAGATCAGACGAAGTTTAAGCACCCGGGAATGTGAACACCGTGACTGTTTTCACTGGAAAGCAATGCTCTGTTTTCCACCTTTCTGCACATTGAACAAGGAGCAATAACAAGACAGGAAGTGAAACGAGGCTTCCTAGCGCGGCCAGATAATGTGACAAGCGCTCGTCATAGGTTGAGCTAGCGGCATCTGCCGCAGGTGAAGAAAATGCGCAGCCACGGGATAAATTTCGGCCTCCATCAGGTGCCGCTACCCTCTCCTTCGCCGCCGCAGCTACGAAGCTTTGCCGTCCGCCTTGGTCTTCATTGCGACATTTTCTGGTCGCTCGCCCACGCGCTGGCCGCAATGGGCCATTTCGCGCCCCATATATTCTTGCTCTAGGGTATTGAAGCACGCGGGTTCTGTGCTCAATTAATGTAACCTAACCGCATACTGCAATGCAATGTAGCCGCTTACTCTAATCTAGTATTTTCTGATGTAATTTAGAAACTTTTCAACAATTCCTAAAAGTGATTAGCATTGTAATTTACATAATTTTGATGCACTACTCCGGCTATTATATTGAGAGATTTGGGAGCTGGACCTGCCGCTGCAACAACCACGGAGCTTCCAATGCGGTTCGACCGCGTGACGATGGCTCACGCTCATTTTTGTGTGGTCGCTGCCCTGCAGCTCAGAGGAACTTCCACTGATGGCCGAGAATCGCCCTTTGCGCGCCTGTGTTGCCCGTCGCCGCATGGACTTCAGTCCATTCAGTAGCCATTCATGCATACGGGTTCTTCCGGCGATGATTCTTTCTTTTTTTATTATTGCCATGCCCTGCGCGTTGCGCACCTGTGAACGTTGACCCGTTGCAGAAAGAAAGCCCTCGTATATCGCGTGACGGGGCATGTAGGTAAAATTTGCACGTCGCTCGGTCAACAGAGTCGCGTCGTTCCGTCAACAGCGAGGGATACAGAAGAGCACAGAGTGGAGATAGTGCGAAAACACAGCTGCCTTCGGTGGCGGCGTTACCGAACGAAGCCATGCGAAGCGCTCGTCTGTGTTGTTTTTCCCCGCCCTTCCACACGCGAGCCTTCCCACGTGCTATGGCTTTGGGCAGTGACCGCCGGTGCGAGCCACAACGAAGACGATCGGCGGGTCCAGGCTGGTTATAGGGGCGGCACTGCTCGTAGCAGCATCAGGAAAAGGGGGGGGGGGGTGGCGTTCGAACCTGTGTTTGCGCGTCTCATCGCCGCTTCTCACCGTTGATGAGTGCCCTGCAACAGAGTGTGCAGCTACTGCAGGGCCGAGTAGACGAAACAAAAGTGAGCCCAAACGGCTGTACAACCGATACAGCGAAACGTTCACACATTTCTGATGATCTTCAAATGCCTCTGATTTTTTGGAGCCGAGTTGCGGTGATGACACCCGTAATGCTGTGCTCTCAAAACACTTCCCTATCGGAAAACCCAGCGGCGCTGGAGCTCCGCTTCCAGCGAGTGCCTGATTATGGGACTACCTAAAGCTGAAATACGCCGGACGCGGAAACGCTGGAGCGCGCCGGACCCTGGGCGCTGGAACACGCCGGACGCGGAAACGCGTGGATCCGGCGCGCGCTGGCACGTGACGCAGGAACACGCGGGAGACCACGCCGTCTCCAGCGTATAGCGTGGCCGGTGCTCGCGCTAGGCCTTTTTTAGTTAATAGCCGTGTAATTACAAACCCGCATGGCTGTTAACGAGACATACAGAATTCCTTCCTTCGGGGAAACGTAAGTAGCGCTACAAAATTTAGCTAGACTCATTTGGGCACTTTTCAGCTGATTTCGCCCTGCTGAATGTATTGTTTCATCATCGCGTTCCGTCAGTAGCGCTAAATCTGTTCATAAAAGCAAATTTATTCTCCCGGATAAAAAAAATATTAAACGAGCATCGACAGTAACCGTTCGAAAATTCGTTCCTTATAATTTTAGGGCCATTAAAACACAAGTAAACACATATTTCTTGAGTCTGTTTTATTTTAACAGCAAAACGTGACAATTAAAATAGAAAGTCAATCCTTAGCTGGATTCCTTGCCTTGGTGAACCTTGATCCGTCGACAATGCATTCGTAGAGCAAGGCTTGGAAGGGTATCCTGTGACGAAAAGCGCACGTCTCCGTGGTGCAGCACTATCACGAAGAGTACGCGCGCACGATACCTGCCCAAGTCATGCAGGGGTCTTTGCATTTTCAGTCGATTGTCGAAGCACATCGCACGTATTCCAAATCACGCTGCCTCCGAAAGTCGTCGTATCCACTCGCATCAAAGTGGCAATAATCCCAAGCACCACGGTGTGTCGTCGCTAGAGGAGTCGTCACTTCGAGGTGCTTGGAATCCGGACCACTGTTCTTGCTTCTACCACAGCTTTCGTAGCTTCAGATGTTGCTGCTGGCACTTACCGGAGACATAAGATACACGTTTTTACAAAAAAGTTACGCGTAACTTCAACTAGGCACAGCACCGGTGTGAAATGTGGACGGCCCACTCAGCCACGCAGCCACATACGAATTTTGACCGAAAGACGACAAGCAGGGAGGAACGAAGTGCTCCCCGGCCGATCACGAGAGATTGTTCCGCGCCGCACTCCTCCGCACCCGTCTCGATTCTCCGTATTGTGGGCTCCCCCGCCCCGCGAGTGCTGTCGCGCGACAGGTTTTCGTCAGTGACGGTGCATCCCCGGACTTTCTTCCGAGCGGCCCTCCCTGCTGGAGCGAAGGCGGGCGTTTTCTTTCTTTCTACACTTATTCTTTTAAATGCGAATGCATTTCTTAGTCGGGGGTTGTCGTGCTCCGTCGGCGTGCACCTGCATTCCTCCAGCGCGAGCGCACGTGAGCGCGCGCCTCGTAGTTCTGCCTTCGTCGTCGTCGTCGTCGTCTCGGCGCGGCGGACCCGCGCCGCTACAGCAAGAGCACCAGCAAGAGACCTTCGTCCTTCTCTTCGTCCAGTCCAGTCTCGCGCTACCATTAGCGGGATTGACCGCGTCGCCACTGTAACAATAGACACCGCTACACTACCCCCTCTTCTGTGAGCATCGAATGCATTTCTTAGTCGGCGGTTGTCGTGCTCCGTCGGCGCCCGCCCGCAGGTGTTATCTGTCCGCGCTCCTCCTCGCCCCTAGCTACAGCTGTGGTGCGCCTAGCAACCGGAGCAGGTGGTAGCTCGGGCAGGAGTAGCGGAGGGCAAGGAGAGAAGGAGCAGCGCGCTCGGGCGTGTGAGGGCGCTCGCATCGCGGAGCTCGGGCGGAGTAGCGGAGAGTGAGTGGAGAGGAGGAGCGCGCTCGGGCGTGTGAGGGCGCTCGCATCGCAGAGCTCGGCGGGAGAGAGAGCTCGCGCGCGGGGCGGGCGTGTTGCGCGGGTCTCTCTCTCCTCTCCGCGTACCCTCTCTCCGCTCGCTGCGCTCGGAAAATGTATATAAATGCAGTGGAGCGCACGCCTCTCTCCGTTACTGCTTGCCGCAGCGCACTCATCGGTGCGCCCAATGCATTCGCATTTCCGCACGATCCCCTTCGGTGTGGTGGGGGGAGTTTTTTTTAACACATCTTGGTATTGTAATGGGTTCACTGGCGCCATTTCTTTTTCTTTTAACACCGTAGCGGCAACTGGATAGCTGGTTTTAAAATCTTATTTTCTCTATTTAAGCTTGATTGGACACACGGTTCGCGTTAAAATAAACAGTTTGCTCGCTAAAAAAATAATACAACAGCACGCAGATTGAGACAATGGGGCTCTCAAAGACCCAAAAATACATGTCAGAATGTGAACTGCAATAATTACACCACGTCCTCAAAAAGCAAGTCTTGCTTGCCCTTTATGCGTCCGTTTTGCCAACGGGCTACCCTTATTGCCTGATTCTTTCATCAAAGGTTGTCCAAGGTACAATATATGCAATTGAAATTCACTCAAACAACCCCAGGAATTTGTGAAGGGCTTTATTTATCCATTTGGTTAGCGGGCTGCGCTTAGATGTTCCAACATTACCGTGATCTGCGATAAGTTGCGTTGTTAACTGCAAATTTGTATCGAAGGTTTTTCAAAAACACGACCGGAATGCTAATGGAAGCAATACAACAAACTTTCATTATGACAGACGCTTGCAATGCAATTGAACGACATGATCGTCGCTCGTACGGAGCATTGTTTCCGCGAAGCGCAGGCTAAAAAAGTGGGATTTTGTGGCACCGCACGGGCCGCAAACGCCAAGTTTCGGAGCACCTGCGTCGATCGCGGCGCTGGATTACAGTCAGTCGACCACGTAACCGGCGCGAGGCATTGCTGTGTCCAGCCAAGCAGCGGCGCCGTGAGAACGTACTGACCCGTTCGCCATGTCTGAATCCCAGTCTCCAAGGGCAACGTCCCCGTGTTATTCGATGCTTTCCAGCAACCTCCCCGCGTTGATGTCTTCCAGCGCGGCGTTTTCCAGTGCTTTCCGTTCTTTCCGGCGTATTCCATCGCTCTCCTAACGCTGGAAAATGCGGTCCCCGCGTTACTGTCGTCCGGCTCGGCGTTTTCCAGTGTATTCCGTTCTTTCCGGCGTATTTCATCGCTCTCCTAATGCTGGAAAACGCGGGGTTTTCCGACAGGGTTTAGTTATGTTATGGCAGTTAGCAGGCTGCAAGCGCCCAGTCAGCAGGGATGATGATGATGGTTGTAGAGTTTAACGCACCGACGCAACGAAGGCGATGAGGCGCGCCGTAGTGGAGGGCTGCGGATTAATTTTGACCACCCGGGGTTTTTTAACGTGCGCCAATCAGCAGGGAGACCTGAGGAACAAAACAAGAGTCCGCAACACCTTCAAGCTAACGCACCTTAGTTACCGTCACTGCGCCCGTGCGTGCATGCGTGTGTGCGTGCGCACACGCGCACACGCGTCCGCGCATGCACACACACACACACACACACACACACGTACATACACACACAGAGAGAGAGATAGAGAGAGAGAGAGAGGGCGATAGGGTTTAACGCGCCGACGCAACGCAGGCGATGAGGCGCGCCGTATGGGGCGGGGCGAGGGGGCTCCGGATTAATTTTGACCACCTGGGTATCTTTAACGTGCGCCGAAATCTCGTACACACGGGCATTTTTGCTTGTCAGGCTCCATCAGAAAAGCGGCCGCCGCGGCCGGGAATCGAACCCGCGACCTCGTGCTCAGCAGCGCAACGCCTTAGCCACTGAGCCACCGCCAGACTGATTTCGGAAGGTGGTAAGAGGCATCATTCTATTCAACAGCGCTCCACGTAAGCGGTATGATTGTTAGACCAATTGAAAGGCACACCAAGTTATAAGCATCCGAATCGTGTCCAACGTGCGTTTATTGTGTCCTCGAGCAGAGCTAGGTTAACGAGAACGAATAATCAGTGAGGTCGAGCTATTTCTGTTGTCAGAGGTGATCCTGACATCGGGGTCTATGAGGGCTCGAACCATGCTGAGGATAGCGTGCGTCTGTCCGGACCTTAACCTCAATGGTCAGTATGAGGTTGAGGCCTTGAAAGCGGGTTTCCGTTTCAGCTGAATGCGAAACACATCTGCCCCCCCCCCCCCCCCCCCCCCCTCCTCGACCGCGATGGCCTGGGTGTCTTTGCACACCCTCAGTGGCTAAGGCGTTGCGATGCTGACTCCGATGGGTCAACCCAGGATGCAGCCGGCGCTTTTTCATGTAGGTGCAAAACAAAAGCTCCTATGTGTCGAGCTTTCCGCGCGTGTTCCAAAATTATTCTGTGGTCCTTCCCTACGGCGCGCCTCATATTTAGCCCAGCTGTTACTGCGGTATGTAAAACACAATTTTACGTTTCAGCGCATGGACGCATGCACTCGCCTGCGTCTTTTTTAGACCGGACATTTTCAAGCATTCTTGCTCGCATTCAGACTGCCTACCTGGGGCTTCTGCAGGGTGCATGATCGCTATGACGCTTCGCTGCAGTGCGCTCATTGAGGATCACGTCACCGTGAAAGCAGACCCGAGCGATGGCGGGAAACTCTTCGCACGAGACTTGGAAGTCTTAGCGATATTGCGATGACTCGTCGAGACCAGTGCGGCAGAACACGACCCCATATAAAGCAGGTCCCATTGCCTGAATGGCGGGGCGGCGAACTGGCGACATGCTCTTTAGAATCTACCTAGGCATCACCAAGAGCTCACGCGGCCCATCAGTAGTGAGCAAATTTTCAACGAGGCCGTTTTCTAGACCGATCCAGGTCCCACTTGTAGGCCGAAATATACGCGACATGCGCGTGCCCAAGTTATCTTACGGTGGCTGCAAAGGCCCGAACGTTGTGTTCACATGATGGAGGCCGCTAAGAAAAGTTCTGTATGACGACAGCGGCTGAAGCCGGTCCTCATCCACAGAGCGCGATAATGGCGCAAAGCCCGACGGGACGCGCCATTTATACTGCAAAGTTGTGTAGTGCATGGGGCGGACTGTAGGACAGCGCCACCGGCTTCCCCAGTAATGCATGACGTCACAACAACGGTGTACGCCATGCGCGGAGCTCAGTGGTTGATTACATCGTAGACTGACGTCCCTGTTTTGGAAAAGGAGCTACGAGGAAACGGACATCAGGGAACCGAAAGAAAATATCCGGCATCCCTCTGTCTAACGACGACGGTGGTTGTACGCGAAGCGTTCTCGTGACGTATTCTTTGGTTGTCGTCTGAGTTTGAACTGAGTTCCGACCACATCGACCTTTCATGATACCTATGATGGGACCTTTGTAAGCAAGAGGTGAGAAACTCTGCTATGGAAGAGTCAGCTCGTCTTGCATTACTAAAACGCATTTATGTACGTAAACTTTCCCGCACATTGGTGGAACTTCATGAAGTGGAGGCAGTGATGCCGGGGTCAAGTATAGATGAAATTGGCATAACTAAAGGACAATTGCAGCAATATGTTACTGAAAAATACCACAGTACTTTAATTCGGTCCAGAACACGAAGGTTTCTTGACAGTGCTCATTGCAGCAGGTTATTTGGTGGGCCCAATGTCGTGGGTCGAGAGCTTGGCTTTCATTCTGTCATTGGTTTACTTCCAAGGCTTGCGGATTATGACTGTACTGGGGATTCCGGCCCTATTACACTGGAAGAGGTTCAGATTGCGATATCTTCGCTTAAGACCAACAAGACCCCTGGACCTGATGAACTGAGCGAGGAATTCTATCAGAAGTTTTCTGATATCCTTGCTCCAGTCCTCTTGGACATATTCATAGCCACATACGATCACAGTGCTTTGCCACCAACCTTTTACTCAGAGCACGCAGTGTTGATACCCAAAACTGCCGATGAACACAAGCTGATACCTGTAGAAGGCTATCGGCCAATCTCGCTCTGCAATTTTGATTATAAAATACTCGCAATAGTTTTGTCTCACCGTCTTCAACATGAAAATTCTATTTTAGTTGGGTCTCACCAAACACGCGTTATTCAGAAGAGTATTCAGACGAATATACGTATTGCTCGTTTTATATTGGAGTGCGTGTCTGATTCGGTTGAACAGGCGGCCCTTATCCAAACTGACCTCGCAAAAGCATTCCATCGGGTGTCTCAGGATTTTTTATTCGCACTTTTGGAAGCGGCTAATGTAGGTGATGTGCTGTATCAAGGTATTCAGATTTACTACAGACATTGTACTACACAACTTGTCGACAATTGCGTTCTCTCGAAGCCGGTTCATATCAGTTCATCTGTTAGACAGGGCTGCCCACTATCGCCTCCATTGTTTGCGCTGTACATAGAGCCTCTTTGCCTTAGCATACAACAGAGCCAAAGGGTTAGTCGCTTTTCATTAGCGTCATGGGAAGTTAAATTTCTTGCGTATGCTGATGACATCGCCTATTTTTGTGCTGACAAGCGTAGTGTTCACGAAGCCCTTATATTGACTAAGGAGTTTTGTGACGCGTCTGGGGAGGCCATGAATATGGAGAAAACTAAGGGGTTTTGGGCCAGTGGAGAACCAAACCTTGCAAATTTGAGAGTATTAGTTGGGACAATACGGCGCTTAAATATCTTGGTGTATCTTTGCACCAAATATGCAAATGAGGGTCACACTGGTTTTCAGCACTCCCGCATGTCAAGCGCGCCTCGCAGGCATGGATGGGGCGGTACTGCTCTGTAGATGGTACTGCATGGATGGTACTGCACTGTGCGCGGGCGAAAGTCCAGGCTCTACACAGAGTTTTTGCTACCTTCGTGTGGGGATCTTAATGGAATCCAATACGCAGGGATAATATGATTCTTCCTTTAGCGTCTGGTGGCGTTGAGTTATTGCATTTGTTTGTGCACCAACTTGCGTCTCGGTTTTTCTTCCACAAGTTGGCGGATCATCCACTTTTAGTTACTATGCTTCAAGAGCGCATAAGTTATTTACTTTTTCTCCTTGTGTCTACGGGTGAGGTTAGCAAGAACCGCCATGGGGTTTTCTAAAGGAAGTTGTGGATACTTTTCATTTCCTTGCGGCTCGGTTTTCTCTCGAGTACCTGTGTAGCCTTTCAAGGGAGGCTACGATGAACACTTTAATTCACAATCTGTTCCCCGTGCCTCTTCATCGCCAGCCACACTTGGGGAACCATACGAACAATGCTTTCGACCGCGTCAAGCGTATGCGTGGCCCGCCAAATGCCAAAATTCGCAAACGCTTCCAGTTAAAACATGGCTGCGCGAAATCGGGATGTCGATCTCTTGGTCAGACAATTGACGATTGTGCGATCAACCAGAAACTATTGCCCATTGTTTTGTGGTGTGCCGTGATGCGGCGTTTTTTTGGGACATTTTGCAGCGGACACTAAAAAGGACATTGACATCACCCCGTACACCATTCGCGTGTTGCCAATTGAATATGTTAATTGGGTGCCATAAGACGTTTTTGTTCTCCTAGGATTGTTTAGCTTGTGGAAGTGCCGCATGACTGATCGGCATGCGGAACCCCCTAGGCCAAGCAAGAGCATTTTTCGGGAACAGGCGGCTCTGGTGCGTAGCGTTTATGCGGGGCAGAGTGATCCACCGGAGTGGCTGCTCTTTTGGATGCGTGCGTTTGCTTGCCTGAGTTTTGAAATGGTGTCGATCTTTGTTAGACTGACGTGCCTACCCTTTGCTGTCTGTTAATGTTTATATTGTGCGTTAATTGTCTTGTCGGAGTTCTCCTAAAATATCCATGCATTAAAGAAAAAAAATAAACTGAGCAGTCGGATCGACGCCGGCGTCATAACGCGAGGGACCCAGGTTCGGTTCCGTCCACGGGAAGCGTTTTCTCTTCTTTCACTTCACCCACGATCATTCATCGTCATCAGCGTCAGAGAAAGTTGGCTTTCCTGCAGGGCGTTTTCGCGTTGCAGACGCCATCAGTGCAAACACAAAAGTTGCGCTTTCAAATGTTGAAAGAAACGGTTTAATTGCAAGTTCGCTGAAGGGGGAGACAGCGCAGCTAGCACACGGACAAAAAAGAAGACTACTGGACACACACGAACGCTGGGACAAACAGTTTATTGAAAAGCGATACACCCACATATACAGGGTTTCCCAGCTGGTTCCCAGACAGTTTATCGAAAGCCGTTTTATCGAATGCTATTGTATCGAACCACCTCAGTCCGTTTTATCGAAAGTGTGGTCTTCCTGTGTTCACTGAAATTTTCAGTGTTTACTTCGTTTAACTGGCCTTTGCACTAACCTAATTTTCAGCTAGTTTCATTCGACATTGTGTCGAACGTGCATTATGTGCCGCGAGGTGCATATATTTGTTGATGCGTCCTTTCCTTTCTTTCGCTTTCGTTGTTTTTTTTTGCATGTTTGCATGTTGCAATTTTTTGCATGTTCATTGATAGCTATCAAGCATGTACATTCCAATTTTTGTATTGCAATATTCGCCACTGTCTTACAAACACTAACCCCTTGAACAATATTCCTCAGTTGTGTTCGGTGTATTTAGATTGGTATTGCCAAATGCAGTTGCCGACCGCTTTTCCGGACTCGGAAAATTCGTACTTGCTGGAAATTTGCGGCTTTCCCGAGGAGCCGCCAGTTGTCCCACAGGCGTACGACGCACGCATTTTTCGGACTGATCTTTAATTCGCACCACCCTCCGTTCCCCTCCCGGTCCGAAAAATCGGTCGCCTACTGTGTACACCGTGTGCCGACGCTCATCATCACGTGATCTGGCTGCCAAAGTCTCTTGTTTCACCCTTTGTACAGCCACGTGTGGGAATTCGAGTGGCGTCGCATGCTTAATCATTGGAGGTGTCGTTTACAGCTCGATTTCCCACCTCCTTCAAAGGGTGGGTTGGAGCCATTTTTTTCTCTTTAGTTTTAATTAAATAAGTCGTTGAGAACAGTAGAACAAGAGTTGGTGACCCACTAGAAATAAACACCGTGCTGATAAAGAGCTAGAAATGCAGAAATCGGAGGAGGCCGTTACTAGCTGTCCGGTTTGGAGTTTCGAGATCGGGCACACAAACGCCGATTTTTTGATGGATTGTGGGGTTCACCCATCGAAGCAAGACATAGGCTATGAGGCGCGCCGGAGGTGAGGGCTCCGGATTAATTCTGACCACTTAGGGATATTTGACAGGCGCCAAAATCTCGACACACGGGGGTTTTCGCTTTTCGCCTTCAACTGAAAAGCGGCCAACACGGCCGGGACCGAACCCTCGACCTTGGCCTGAGCAGCACAGCGTTGAGCCACCAACAGTGCCTTAGCCCTTACGCCACAGCGGCGGGGTTGTTGTTGTCTGGGCCGTTGTGAGACTCATGATTGTTGGGAGAGTGCGAGCTGAGATGCTAGACCAGGCGGCAACATTCTTCTTTCTCGCCCGCGGAGACGGCCTTTAAAATTGTGCGCCGTTTCTTGAAGAGGCACAACTTTTCGGCTTCTAGCAGCAGCACTCATCACCAGAGACAGAAGTTCAGACGCGTGACTACACGCGAACAGGACGGCCTAGAAACTCAAAACTCAAGTCTGGAACCGAAACCGCACTCACACGTGGAAACGCATGGTAGTCTGGGATGCGGGTGAAAAAGAAACGCGAACGGTAGTTATTTTTTCAGCTGGTGTGGTGTCACGCTGCACAAGCAGAACCAGAACTGAGTGCTAGGTTAGCGACCGGGTGGTGCTAGCCCCTCCGTTAAACATCATCGTCATGACGAATTTCGTGTTAAGGCGATTCCGGACGTTTTCATTGCTGCTGGCTCCTTACGGTAGCGCTATTATTCGCTAAATTAGTTCGTTTCTCCAGGCCGATTTTTGAGTAAAAGTGCAGAAAAACAATTACTGATCAGCTCGCCCACTTCGTTACATCAAAGTTAACCGCCGCCACGTTTCGTTACATAGAAGTCGCAAACACATGGGCTTCAATGGAGCTGGCAATGGGGAATTGAAAAACTTCGTTAAATCCAGGAATCCGTTACATACAGGTTCGTTACATCCAGGTTTAACTGTAGTTGATTGATTGTTGGGTTTAACGCGCCGACGCAACGCACGCGACGAGGCGCGTCGTAGTGGAGGGCTCCGGATTAATTTTCACCAGCTGGGGATCGTTAACGTGCGCCGAAATCTCGTACACACGGGCGTTTTTGCTTTCCGCCTCCATCAGAAAAGAATTGAACCCGCGTCCTCGTGCTCAGCAGCACGACGCTTTACCCACTGAGCCACCGCGACGGAACTGTGACAGTTCCAATGTGGTATATTTGCTCGAGTGCACGGTGTGCCCTGCGCGCCGCCATGACCACTGGAGGCGAGATACTCACATACGCACTTCTTCCGCACTTCTTCCCCTGTCATCGACCTCTATCTGCAGCCGCCGTTGCCCTTTTCTTCGCCTCTGCGGCACCCCTTTTGCTGCTCAGCGATCGTATTGCGCGCACTCGCATAGCAGTTGCCGCCCTCCCCAATTCGAAACTCTATCTCCTACTTTTTAAACTTTCCTCCAGTTTCGGGCCCTTTTCTCCCATCTCCCTCATCGCATCGCACGGTTTGTCACCTTCAATACATCGGGCAAACAAAAAACTCGTTCAGAACTAGGTTTAATAATCACCAGTCTTATTCGAAAGCTGTGCCATCTCTCCACTTGACAAAACATGTTAACCTTCCTGGGCACTCTTGACCACCTCAGTGCTACGATATTACAATCTGGGTTTCGCTCCCACCACGATCGACTAATCTGTGAATCGTACCTCGTTTACAAGTTCAAATCCACGTCCTCAGGCATGAATGGGAGTTTGGGAAAATTGCCGTCTTTGCTGGGTACCTAAACAAATAACTTTCTTTTTTTTTTGTTTCTTTCATTCGCCATACCGAACCCCTGTCGGCCACCACACGTTCCCCCCGCCTCGTTTTTACTTGTCTCCTTTTTTTATCACGGTATCGCAGCTGTCTTCCCAGTACGGCTCCGCTCCCCCCTCCCACTCTAGTTGACTTGTGAGGGCGTTCACTGCGGTTGACCGCCCATTGGGGGGATGGGGGGGGGGGTACATTTGTTACAGCGAACGCGCTAACAACGCGGTGGTTCCCCCACCGCTCCGCTTCTTGGTCAGTTTAGTCAGATCGAAAATCTCCAATCCAGACTTCATTGCCTACCCCTGTCATATAGACGGAAACTTCTTCACCCTTACCTGTGACCGATTGTATGGTAACTTTCACGCAGGACACACGTGGCTACTGCAATTACATATTCTTGTAAGTGGTTCGGTTGCTTGCGCATGCGCCCCGAGGACTTCTGTAAACTTGTGAACTGCCCTGCAAATCCTCATGCAACTCATCACTGGCATCTTCACAAATCGACGCGTCACTGCCGGCCTCCGTTCTGTGTGCGCTGTGCCTGCCAGCCTGCTTGCTTTGCACTGCGTACGTCGAGACGTCGGCTGCTCCATTTGTTGTTCCTGCGATCCGTACGTGCAGTGCCTTTTTGAGCAGCTTCCCACATTTTTTTCTTCTTCAAAGGGATGAACTTGGAATGAGCTTTCCTCTTCAAAAAAGAGCTTGTTACTGGCGCCCGCAAGACCGCATCTGGAGTTGCTATGAAACGTAGCTTTTTTTTTCTTTGCTTGGGAGAATTTGTGAGAACCATAACGTCACGAAAGTTTGTATGCAAATGTATAGCCCCCTCTCTTTCCCTGTTCCCTCGTATTTTCTTACCAAGAGTGCACTGTAGCACACATACCGCACCTATATAAGCGTAGTTGTTTCCGGGTTGTACGTTACTCCCATGATAACTGGTCCTCCAGTCGAAACGTCACTAAACCACTGTTTTGGTTTTTAATCGTGAGTCAACCATTTTCTCGTATATATATATATATATATATATATATATATATATATATATATATATATATATATATATATATATATATATATATATATATATATATATATATATATATATATATATATATATATATATATATAATGTCACGAAGCCACAGACGACGCAGTTGGCTTCGAGGAAAACACGTTTATTGGAGCGAACTTGTGCTCCCCTAACAACTCAAAGAATACAGAGGAGAGGCGGCGAAGCAGCAGTCAACAAAGTGACCTACGCATGCGAGCTACGGCGAGTCGAATACCCCGGTGTCTGCTTTGCAGGATTTTTATCTTTCGGCGCGCATGGTTCTCGAACCGTCGATTCACATCTAGAGCATTGTACATCCAAGATTATTCTGGGCTGTTCACGTTAGATCGGAATGCTCTCCCTATCAGAACAGATAACACATGCGGCACAGAAAGAAAGAATGGAACACGCCCTTCCCTTGGCACAGAGATGACACACACCGGCGCAGCCGGGCGGTAAAAGCAAAACACAAACAGAATGCATGTTTCGCGGCAATATATATATATATATATATATATATATATATATATATATATATATATATATATATATATATATATATATATGTTGCAGTCGTCATTGCCAGTGCTATTCGGCTTTTTTTTTCGAAATATTTAATAGGGCCGAATGATGTGTGCTTGTCACGTTTCTTTGATACATTGATAAATCAGCGAAAATATAAGTCGAGAAAAAATCCGCCGTTTTTCCGGGAGCGGGACTCGAACCCACATCTCCGCATAACCGGTGCGGTGCGTTCGCCATTACGCTATCCCGCAGCGGCTTCTCTCTCGACGTTAAAGCGGGGGTTTATATTTACAAGAGCTCTGAGGCCGGTCAACTAGCGCCGCCCCTCGACTACCGCGGGAGACGTAGAACGTCTTCTTTCCCAGCGGCCGCCACGTAGACCGTGGTCGGAGGTCGGGGTTAGCAACTGGCATATCCGAATTGCTGGAGCCAGTTCCTCGTAATGCATGTAGCAGAACAGAAAGATACGGGACGAGGGACTCGGTAAAGATACATATCAAGGTTGCAGTCGTCATTGCCAGTGCTATTCGGCTTTTTTTTTCGAAATATTTAATAGGGCCGAATGACGTGTGCTTGTCACGTTTCTTTGATACATTGATAAATAAGCGAAAATATAAGTCGAGAAAAAATCCGCCGTTTTTCCGGGAGCGGGACTCGAACCCACATCTCCGCATAACCGGTGCGGTGCGTTCGCCATTACGCTATCCCGCAGCGGCTTCTCTCTCGACTTTAAAGCGTATATATAGAAAGTTAGGTCGGCAGTCTACAACGCCAAAGGAGGCATAGGGGTGTTGTTAGGCTCGTTTTTTTTTACTACGGTTAATGATGTTAACATTTTTTAAATATACGAAAGAAAGAAAGAAAAACACGCGCCCAGAGTAGGGACCGAACCCACGCTTTTCGATTAGATCTCGAATGCCTTACCAATTCGGCTATCTGGGTGACTGTGTCCTCCTTCACTTTCTGGGGTATTTATATTTACCAGGACGGTATCTGACACTTGAGCATGGTAGGGTGATATATATACATATATATATATACATATATATATATATATATATATATATATATATATATATATATATATATATATATATATATATATATATACATATATATATATATATATATATATATATAAATATATATATATATATATATATATATATATATATATATATATATATATATATATATATATATATATATATATATATATATATATATATATATCTATATATAGCGAATCAGAAATGGGAAATGAGGGGCTCGGTGAAATAAGACAGAAGATAAGGGTTGGCAGTCAAGAAAACCTCGGAAAGCAAAGGGGAGGTTGTGGTGGGTCATAGAAACAGATGAAGAATTTTTTGAGTCAGAAAGAAAGGGGTGAAAAAATGCCCGCCGGGTGGGATCCGAACCCACGACCTCCAGAATACCGGTCTGGTGCGATAACCACTACGCTACCGGCGGGGCTGTTTCCCCACCACTTTCTCGGGTATGTATGTTAAGGTATATATATGTATATATATATATATATATGTATATATATATATATATATATATATATATATATATATATATATATATATATATATATATATATATATAAGGTATAAGGTTAGTAGAGACAGAGACAAACGAGAAAGACTTAGAAAATAAAAATAAGTTTACTGACGTTTCAGGGAGAGGACTCCCTTTCTTCAGAGTACAAAATAAGTTCGTTTCAGAGCTATATATACAGAAAATGTAGCAAGCGCGAGGGCAAGGTAAGAGGAGGGAGAGTTTGTACAAATGGATTCATGGTTGGTGGGTAGCAAAAGAATGAAGGGAGAGCGGGAAAATTAATTACAACAAGGATAATAAGAACACACAGTCACGCGGTACGAACTTGGAAAAAAAGAGAGAGAGAAGAACCAAACACAGAGAAAAAAATAATACATAATTAAAAAATAAAAATAATAATAAATAACAAGGTAATTTTCCTCCCCCGTGGCAACGGGGGTGAAAGAGGGGTCAAAACAAGATAGGCCCATGTCCTTGTTTGACATGGGCAAAAAGATTAGTCACGCGGAACGAAGACGTTCCAAAGAAGATATGCACACAAAGGGCGAACATCTGCCCATTCTGGATTCCTAGAACGGGTGTGAATGGCAGATGTTCGCCCTTTGTGTGCATATCTTCTTTGGAACGTCTTCATTCCGCGTGACTAATCTTTTTGCCCATGTCAAACAGGGGCATGGGCCTATCTTGTTTTGACCCCTCTTTCACCCCCGTTGCCACGGGGGAGGAAAATTACCTTGTTATTTATTATTATTTTTATTTTTTAATTATGTATGATTTTTTTCTCTGTGTTTGGTTCTTCTCTCTCTCTTTTTTTCCAAGTTCGTACCGCGTGACTGTGTGTTCTTATTATCCTTGTTGTAATTAATTTTCCCGCTCTCCCTTCATTCTTTTGCTACCCACCAACCATGAATCCATTTGTACAAACTCTCCCTCCTCTTACCTTGCCCTCGCGCTTGCTACATTTTCTGTATATATAGCTCTGAAACGAACTTATTTTGTACTCTGAAGAAAGGGAGTCCTCTCCCTGAAACGTCAGTAAACTTATTTTTATTTTCCAAGTCTTCCAAATGGCTCGTAACGGTGAAAGAAGGGCCGTAAAGCTCTTTTTCTGGCACAAGATGGGGTACAACGTAAACATGAAATAATCTAGGAAAAGCATTCAAATGTCTGGCTGAACCAAAAACTTGTAGTAATTAAACAGGTGGCGTGTTTTCATTAGGTGAATGATTTCACAAGCGCTCGTCCAAAGCGAAGCTCATTCAAGTGACGTGTGCCACGCTCTCACTGATTCGCCTTGTCGATTGCAAACTCCTTGAAGCGGCCGCGCGGGACTCTTGCATCTAGGACGCCGTTCCGACCAGCACTAGGGAAAGCGCGGCCTCAGTTCGTCACTCCTACGGGCATTTTCACGCACGCACAAAGCTGCGGGCTCCAGGGGATGCAAGGGACAGCTTCTATTCTTAGAAATGCGAGGCGGTCCTTGCGAGGGCATTCGTTGTGCACTCGATCCGTGTGCTGTGTAGGCACGAGGGCGTATCTGTGGCCGCTCCAGATAGCCGCTATCAAGTGCAAACGAACTTTGTGGGCTCGGAAAAATGCGGCTGGGCTGGTATGCAGGTCGTACGCGCAAGAATGTGGAGATACACGCGCCTCCAATGCCTCTGACACCACCCGGCGCAAAACCTGTCCAAAAACTAATGGACTTTTTAACTTCGAGCAGCGTGGCAGCTTCCAAAAACCGTTCGCTTCCATGACAACTAGGTGACCTTTAGGGGTCCTGCATAGAAATATTAAGTGCGGAGAACCTTAGGACCGCACAATTTTCGTCCGCGTCCGTGCGCATAGCATTTACAATCGCAAAAAAAAAAAACACACACCGGCAGGATTCAAGCCTGTGTCTGGTAGACCAGACAGAGTTAGTGTCAGTCGTCTTACCCATTGGGCTACGACCGTGAGTTAGTGCCCGGGAGTCAAACGGCTCACTCCCTCGCCAGCAACGGTGCGGAGTACCTTAGGACCTCCCAATGTCCGTCCGCATCATCCGTCCGCGAACCACCATCAAGCGAAAATCAAGCGAAATTCGATTTGAGCCGTGAGTTACAGTTTCATTTAGGGAATAATCAAGTTGCAACTCACGGCTCATATCGAATGACGGTCGGGGCGCAAATCTGATGTCACTCGGAGCGCAACGTGAATGTCATTTCGAATCCCCGTACTCCGCACCCTCACCATCACCCACGGAGTGGACATGCGGCCATTTTTTTGTCATTTTACTACATGCGCGAAGTAAAAAAAAAAGCAATATCAAAAGAACACATCAGAAATGTGGTGTCCCAGAAACGGGCAGTGTAGACCGATAATTTTGTGAAGTAAATAGGCTGTTTCAAGAGTTAAGCAGCTATTCTTGGGCACAGAGGCAATCGTGTGCCAGGATGTTTACAGCGATGTGGCCGCAGAGTAAATTTCCACCTGGCCGCGCAGTGCAGTGCGCGAGCCTCTCGACACGGCTCAGTGAGATAGAAGGCTCACCTGGTTCATGGCTGTCGCCGTCGTCGCTGCTGCTCTGCGGCGGCGGGGAGGAGGTGGACGCCCTATATAGCCTTCGCGATCGAGGCCGAAGAAAGGAGGCTTTTCCGCCGTCCCGAATAGACCCGCTTTGTGTCGCCGCGATAAGTGACGACGCGCGATGGGAAATTACTCATCACCGGCAGCACCCATGGGTGAAGAGGCTCCGCCCCTCGAGGTCTTACGGGAGAACAAGCCCGGATCGTTACAAAGGATGCTTCGTCCCCATAACAGTGATACCGATTTTATCGCGAACTTGAAGGAAGTAATCGAGATATTCAAGAAAACAGACGAAGCAGTGGGGAACATCGAGCCAATTTTTGGCGGTTTCTCTATGACGTCACAGAATCTTGTTTATGCGGTTGGCGGCCGCCAAGAAACACGACGTGGCGATTGAAGTGTGGCCTCTAATTCAATCGTCGCATCCCAGTCAACACACCACGTCTTGAGCGCTAGCCCATTTTACGTCACTGCAGCTCGAAAGCCGTTTTATATTTCTCGGGTTTCTTAGAGCAAGCCCCAACGGTTTAATCTTCGTGGGCAAAAACTCCAAGGATTCCAAGGCCTAAGACGCTGAACGCATGGGTTGGGCAAATCGGGAATGCAGAATAGCGCTCAGAACTCGTTTAAGGCAACCACAAAACAAGCATCGAAACCACATTATCGATGATAAGGCGCCTGTGAACAATGGGAGCCCCCACCATCTGGTAGAGATTGTTTGCAGATTATCTTCCAAGGCTGGGCAGGACTAGTTTCACTAAGTAGAGCAGTTCTTGTACAAGACGCCGAGCGCATGCGTCGCGCCAAGCAGGAACCAACATTTGCCGCCAGAGAAGCCAAGCATAGTGTGAGTAGATAAGGTATTAGTGTACCGCCACTCACAAACGCAAGCCATCAACAACGGCAATTTCGGCGTTTATCGGCGTTGCGAGATTGACGCACCTAGGTCCGCGCCATTAACCTCGACCGGGTCGTTTGTAAACACTACCGAAGGCGCAGTAAAAAGGAATCTTTCGAAACACTTGTGCTGCTGAAATGCTATTACACGCGCTATCCTTGATTAGCAATCAGAACGACGTCAGTCACGCGCAGCTGCGGAGCAGGAGGATAAGCTCACCCTACCAGAGGTGATCGACTAAAACGCATAAGCAACAAAATGGCGGCGCCGATGAACCGTCGCAGTGTGAACAAATGTCACTTAAGGCTATGTTCAGACTACCGACGCAAAAGCCATATCGTGATCTATGGACGTAAAAAAACGGCGTGTCACGCAGTTCAGTTGGCTGAGACGTGAAATGACGTCATTCTTTAAAGTTATTACGACCGTTACGGCAACCGTCTGAACCCTGCCTAATGCGAAGTGACCATTCATTTTGGCGGCGGCACGGAACAATGGGAGAAGAGTGCCGATACTGATGCCCTTACTCGGTACGCTAGCCGAGCGCAAGCGCTAGCCTGCCGAGAGAAGTCGAAACATTTCATACCCTCCTCCATCACCATTTGTAGCGGTTGACAACAGCTTTGCTGGACACAGGGCGGGACGCTTACGACACGCCTTTCGTGTCTGGAACGGAGCTTAGCGAATTACCAAAAGCTAGTTCGTTCAAACTGAACAACGTTGTATTTCGTCTTCATGGCCTCTTGGGGCCGTGCGTTTCATGCGCTGCAGCCGAGACCAGTGAAATTGGCCCCGAAAAACTCGAACCGATTGAAATGGGAGTGCACAACTTTATGTCATGGCGGGAAAGTTATAAACTGAAACAATGCAGGTGAAAAAATGGCTGGTGTGCGCACGGGCCAATGTCGAAGCCGAACTTGAAAGGAACACGGGCCTAGATTTCAAAAACCTTCCTTTAGACAAAACATCCGCGTCAGAGAGCCATTTTCGCCCGCTTACTACTTTAAAACCGCGAAAGCGGGATTTAAAAGAGAGGGCCATCGGCCCACATAAAAGAGATGCCGTTTACAATCAATGATGATGATGGTTGCAATTTTACGGTGCAAGGCCAGCTGGGGCAAAAGCGCCAAAACAGTGGTCGTGTATGAGGGGTGCGCTTGTAAACACTAAAATCGCTCAATGAGAACGAGAAATAAGATCATTTCAAGACAATGGTGGTGGCTGGTGTGTAGGGCTAGTTTGGATTATGCATGATAGGAAATGAGCTAGTTTGGATTATGCATGATAGGAAATGAGCTTTAAAAACTTAACATCCGACAAATACTTAAAAACCCGTTCACAGGAAACCCAAAAACAACAATGGGTGGAGTGGAATGTATTGTCTGTAGAGTAGGGGAAAGTGTTCGTATCGAGTTAGGTCAACTGACTTGCATTGAATGAGTATGTGAACTACGTCTAGGGTCTCTTCGCACCTGCGCAGAGGTCTTGATGATCCCGTGAGCAGATATGATTGCTTTGCATGTGTTTGCGCTATCCGTAGCCTAGCCAAGGCGACTTTTGTGTATATGTTGCATCTGTCAGTGGTATATGGTCCCAAGACGGGTTTTATTATGCGTAATTTGTTGTCTGTCTGTTCACTCCAGTGTGATCATCATATTTCGCGAAGGTGTTGTCTTATGTGTGGTTTGAGGTCAGTGTAGTGTACTGCTGATGTGTCTACTGTGTTTCTGAGTGCCGCAGCAGTGACGCTTACATCTGCCACCTCATTTCCAGTGACTCCAGCGTGTCCTGGGACCGAGCACAGGACCAGTTCAAGTTTCTAGGCGTACACAAACATGATGGTGCTAAACACCAGATGAACTACATGGTTTTTGCTGGGCTTGGGAGATGGCAGTGCACGAACAACACTTAATGAATCTGCATAGATGATGGACTTGGGAATCTGGTTTTTAAGAATGTGTTGCACAATCATTAAAATTCCATCTGCTTCTGCTGAGAAAAAGCTGGTGTGTACGCTCATGGTTCTGGAGGCATAAAAGTTCGGACCATGAGCAGCACAAGACACCATAGTGGAGATTTTAGAAGCATCACTGTAAAATTCTAAACACGGGTATTTATATAGCAGAGACAGAAAGTGGTGCAATATTGCAGTTCTTGGTACCCTATTTTTATCAAATTTCGTAGAAGATACATCACAAGACACCGAGAAAATTTGCCAAGTCCGTAGAGTGTCTGAAAAAGATGACCTGAACAGATCTAAAAACGACACATTAGGATCCGAAGCTTCCTTTCTCACTGTAAGCGAAAAGGGCACAGGAAACGACGGCGATTTACAAACAGCGAAGATGTAGATGTATCATTAAAAACATGTTTGAAGGGATGGTGTTTCAGCGATGAAATTTCAAAAGCATAAAGAAAGTCCGTGTACGTTCGTTGGTCCTCCAGGCACCACTTGTTACATACAGCATATAGACTTTGCACTGGGCTACTGTGGAAAGGACTGGACGCAAGTCGAAGCCACAAGTGTAGCACACTGGGTCGACATTCTTAATGCTGTTTTTGTCGCTGACCCATACACGATACTGCCGCCGTCTAGCCGAGATCCAACAAAGGCTGTATAAAGGCACAGCAGGAGTTCTTTTTCGGCACCATACGATTGGTGTGACAGGACCTTAAGGATATTCATTGTTTTCTGCGATTTATGCTTACGTTGCTTGATTTGAGGGATGAATGTGAGTTTGTGATCAAACACAATACCTAGGAACTTATGCTCCTTGTTCGCAGGAATAGAAACGCCATTAGGAGTAATGTCTGGATCCGGGTGGATTCCACGCTTCCTGGAGAACACCACGCAGGAGCTCTTTCTTGGATTGAGTTTAAAACCACAGCTGTATGCCCAGCTGGCACGTTTTCTGACGACAAGCTAAACCTGACCTTCAGAGATTGACATATTACATGGTTTAAAGCATATTTGGACGTCGTCAACATACATTGATAAGAGACTGTGGGTGGCAATGCCTTTCGAGGAGAGTTCATATTAACTATGAAAAGAGTGTAGCTGAACAGCCCATCTTGCGGCACCCCATTTTCTTGCACGTGAATATGTAAGAGTGCAAAACCATTTTTCATGTGAAAGGTTCTCTCCAATAAATAACTAACAAGGATGTTTAACATGTTACCCGAAACACCAAATGACTTGAGGTCCCTGAGGATCCCGTAACGCGAAGTGGCGTCATAGGCCGCCTCGATATCAAAAAACACCGTCAGGCAAGACTGTTTATGCACGAAGGCATCCTTGATAAACGAATCAAGTTCCACAAGTTGGTCTTTCGTGGAGTACCCCGCCCTGAAGCCTGCCTGGCAGCTCTAGAAAAAACCATTGTACTCAAGAAAGTACACAAGCCTGCGGTTTATCATTTTCTCGAGAAGCTTGCACAGACAATGGGTAAGGGCAATGTGTCGATAGCTAGAGGGAGCAGAAGGATCCTTCCCTCCTTCAGGAACACGACAACAATGGCCTCCCTCCAACACTGTGGACTGTGCCTCGAAATCCATATCTTCTTAAACAGGTGGAGTGTTAGAAAAGTGTCTGCGTGTTGGGGCTGTATCATTGTATATGTGATGCTGTCTGGGCCTGGAGCTGAGGGTTTACTCGTGCTCGGAGCAGCCCTCAGCTCATGAAGTGAAAACTCAGAGTTATATTAAGCTGTTGACCTGCCGGTACCAAGTATACAGACTTCTTTTCGGTCGATTGTCGGTGTTTTTGAAAATATTTGTGTAGTGTGCTGAAGTGGACCCGTGTTGGAAGAAGTGTGTCAGCCTGGTCTTCGAGTGTGTCCCCTGTTGTGCTGACCAGGGGAAGGCTGTGTGTCTATTGACCTTTGAGTTCGCGTATTCTTGTCCATACCTTGCGTGTGTCTGCGTACACGTTTACTGATGTTATAAAGGAGCGCCAACTATCTCCTTTTTGCCTCACCGCGCACACGTTTTCTAAACGGCTTTGCTCATTTGAACACTAAAATGTTATCCGATGCCTTCTTCTGGGCCTTTCGCGCCCTCCTACAGTCCTCATTCCACCACGCCCTTTGGTTTCGCGGGGCGCCAGAGGCGTGATGAATGGACTCTTCGGCGGCGTCGAGGATGTGCGCCGTGAGTAGTTGGGCAGCTGCTTCCATGTGAAGGTGTTTTATGGATGTGTTATGTGGTTTGGATGTTTCTGTAAATGCATTCCAGATTGCTGTTGCTTCGTTGAACGTATTATGGGAAGATGAACTGCTTGGACCTTTACCGATATCTGATGTTGGTGAAGTGGGGAAGTGGTTTGCACGCTGCAGCCCGTTCCTTGCGCAGCATTGCAGGCAGGGACGACCCGACGTCCATCTCTTCGTCAGATGTCCTGGGGGTGCCCGGCGAGCTGGGCTCCCTGGTCTTGGCACCAGTTCGGATGTCCTTTGTTTGAGCCGTCACCACCATTGGCGTCGGGAGCACCCGGGTTGGCCCAGGCGGTGCGGCGAAGGTGTGACCCGATGCCCCCGTGTTCATGTCCTCGGAAGCCTCCATTGGGAAGGAGAGCAGGAGCGGCATCGGCCCCGTTGGGGACGGTTGCCACCACAACCGCCATCGTTGCGACTTCACCGGAGCCTCTAAAGCAGAGTAACGGTTCTGGGCTGTCCAAGGCAGTTGGTGGGGGGAGGTGTGCACCTCAGCTTCAACAGCTGGTAAAGAAGCCGGTGGTGGCTACTCAACTGGGGGTGGAGACAGCGACACGTCAGGAAGGAGACTGCAGTGTGTCGCTGTGCTGACCAAACGCCACCCAAACCCCCGACGGGCACCGTTTGAATAATGTGGCCAAAAGCAGCCTGTGGTTTTGGCGCGTCTCAGCAAAGTTGATGTTTTCAGTGACTTTCAGCTGTAGAATTTCTTTTTCAGCTTTTAATTTCAAGCAGGTTAGCGAATAACCAGCGTGTGGGCCACTGAAATTCGGACATTTCGCTGTGCTGTTTCGACAATCATCCGATGAATGATCAGTCTCTGCCCATTTGGGACAAGTCAGCTTTCCTTGACACGATTGAGTTCCATGGCCATATTGTTGGAATTTAAAGCATCGTCTGGAATTAGGGACATATGGCCGTACATTGCAGCTTAGGAAGCCCACTTTGACCTTTTCGGGTGGGGTTGTGAAATCAAATGTTAGGACAAGATGCTTTGTTGGGATTTCTACATTTGCTCTCAGGAATACAATTCGTTTGACAGAAGTTACTCCTTGAGGTTGAAGCGCCTGAAGAAGTTCCACCTCTGCCTCAGACTCTAGTCCCTCCTCCACTCCAGCCTCCAGTGGAGGAGATCCTTGAAATCGATTTCCCCTTGTATAATCATTGCGGAATCCTTACCTCAGCCGAGTGAAGGGAGAAAATGGTGTGGAGGAGGAACTTAGAATATGGCCCTAAATCTTTGTCTGAGATGACGCCTTGAGGGAAGTTGAGGGTTCTGTGTGGAGTCACAGTAACAAACAGGTCAGCCAACGCGGTCTGTTTCAGGGGGGGGGGGGGGGGGGTTCGCATTGATTTTTTCTTTTTACTTCAACAAGTAGGCGACGGGATGAAAGCTTCTTAGCATCATTGTCTGAACTAACAACAGACTCAATGCATTTGGCCAAAAGAATTACTAACTTCTTTGCAACCGGGGTGTCCTCTGTGGAATGAACTACAAGATATATATGGAAATGTTCTGCCTTCTCTTTTGCAAGTACTTCGATGCGGGCTCTTTTGGGAGGCCGCTCATTGGAGGGGGACGGGGGGTTGAGAAAATACCATGCGATATTGAAAAAGCAGGGGTCGGGGGTACTTAGCCTTACCCTGATAGCTGAAGGGGTCCCGGAACTCCCTGCCTGGTAAACAGAAAGGGCGCCCATCCGCCGCAGCTTGACCACGGCACCGATGGCTACCGTTTGTGGTTTCTCCCTTCAGCTTAAAACTCCTAGCCACGGTAGGAAACAGCGTGAGTATGGGGGCTCGCAGACCGCAGTGTCGCTATTACCGTCACCAAGAGATTACTCATGGTGCCCCGTGCGAGGCCGCTTACCATCAACCCAATATTCAGGGGCACAACAGCAAAGCGACATGCCCGAGGGGAAAAAGCGCAGCCGGACTCTCAGAAAACTAAAAAACGTCTGAATTCGGCGCCATGAGCAGTAGAGCAACAGCGGCGGCCGTAGTTACAACGGAGACGTCAAATATTGACCCATGAATGCAAGGTGCAACGGCAGGTTATTTGCATCATTTTCACTTTCCGCGCGTGGAAACCTTCGAAGGTGTATAGTGTACTTCTCCGTGACAAACGCGCAGGCAGGGACACGAAGGCGGCCAACAAACAAACAAAATTACGTTCGTTCGTTTCAGCTGCACGTTTTAAAACGATCATTTCTTGGGCTACGTAGAACCGAAAGCTTCTGTCTGTCTGCCTGTCGGTCTCTGTCTGTACCTCTATTCAAGCACCCGGTGAAAGCAAATCGAAACATTGACCTGTCGGAAAACCACGCGTTTTCAAACAGGTTAATGGAGAGCGATGGAATACGTGGGAGAAAACGGAAAACTGAAAAACGCAGAGTGGGCCCAGAGCAACGCGGTGAGTTTGCTGGAAATTAAAGGGCAAAACATATCGGCGGAAAGGCACGCCTCCGAACGCACGTCTGCCGCTTCGGGAACCGGTTCGGTTGCCGGACGACCTCCGGATTGATCGCACCATGGCCACCGCGATCTGCTGCCTGCGGCGCGCCGGCAGCCGATCGCGGAGGCCGCGGTCCAACCTGCTAGATGTTTTTCCCCGCTGCGCACGCCTGCTGGGCCGCCGGCAACTAGCCGACTGATCACCACAGCCAATGACAGCGCGGGGCGGGGGAACGTTATTGATGACGCTGGAAGCCGGAAACACGAGGGACTTCTGAATTCCTGCCTTTCTTGTCCAGCAGACGCGCCGCCGGCACACTCGCACCGTGTGTCTCGAATTATGCACAACGGCAACGCGGGGACGTCCTAGGGCCGGTTAGCCGTGTCGGAAAACGGATTGCTCGGGCGCACATGTGCACAAAGCCGGACATGACCCGTGGGGACCGCGCTCCAGCGAAGGCATGCGGCGGCATAGCGCGCGTCCGCGCTGCAATCCAGCCTCATGGCGCCGCTGATACGCTGGACACGAGAATGTCGCCTGCCGGCGCTGCATTCCAGCGCCGAGGTTGACGCAGGTGCTCCGATACATGTTCACGGCCGATGTGCTGCTTGAAAATCCCACTTTTTTGAGCGTGCGCTGCGTAAAAGAATACTAGAGACAGCTGCGTACGAGTGAAGATAATTTCGCTTTGTTGCGATGTAAGTGTCTTTCGTAATGAAAGTTTGTTGTATTACTGCTATTAGCATTCCATTCGCGTTCGAATATGACTTCGCTACGAATTCCAAATTAACAACGCAACTTAGCATCATCATCACCAGCCTGTCTACGCCCACTGCAGGACAAAGGCCTCTCCCATTATTCTCCAATTACCTCGGTCCTGTGCCAACTGTGACCAATTTATCCCCGCAAACTTCTTGATCTCATCTGCCCATCTAACTTTCTGCCGCCCCCTACAGCGCTTGCCTTCTCTAGGGATCCACTCTGTTACCCTTAATGACCAGCGGTTATCTTGCCTTCGCATTACATGCCCTGCCCACGTCCATTTCTTCTTCTTAATTTCTACTAATATGTCTTTAACACCAGTTTGCTCCCTGACCCACTCCGCTCTCTTCTTGTCCCTTAATGTTACACCTATCATTTTCCGCTCCATTGCCCGCTGAGTCGTTCTCAATTTAAGTTGAACCCTCTTAGTGAGCCTCCAAGTTTCTGCCCCGTAGGTGAGTACCGGTAAGATGCAGCTGTCATACACTTTCTTCTTCAACGACAATGGTAGGCTGCTACTCATTATCTGAGAATGTCTGCCATATGCACCCCACCCCATTCTGATCCTTCTAATTGTCTCTGCCTCATGGTTGGGATCTGGGGTCACAACTTGGCCTAAGTATATATATTCGCTTACCATTTCCACTGCCTCGCCATCTATCTCAAACTGCTGTGCTGTCCCGAGGTTATTGATCATTACTTTAGTTTTCTGCATATTAATTTTCAGGCCCACGGTTCTACTCTGTTCGCCCAGTGCGGAAAGCATGCTTTGCAGTTCGTCCCCCGAGTTACTTAGCAAGGCAACGTCATCAGCGAATCTGAGGTTACTGAGGTATTCTCCATTAACCCTTACTCCCACCTGTTCCCAATCCAACGTTCTGAATACTTCTTGTAGGCATGCTGTGAATAACATTGGAGAGATTGTGTCTCCTTGTCTGACACCCTTCCTTATAGGTATTTTACCGCTCTCCCTATGGAGGATGATGGTAGCTGTAGACCCATTATAGATATCCTCTACTATTCTTACATAATGCTCATCTACCCCCTGGTTCCGTAATGCCTGAATGACTGCTAGGGTTTCGACAGAGTCAAATGCTTTCTCATAATCTATGAAGGCTATATATAGGGGTTGAGTATACTCAGCGCACTTCTCTATCACCTGATTGATCGTGTGAATATGGTCCATTGTTGAATAACCTTTACGGAACCCTGCTTGTTCTTTAGGTTGACTGAAATCTAAGGTTGCAGAGATTCGGTTAGCGATTACCTTGGTAAATACCTTGTAGACGACTGACAGTAAGCTGATCGGCCTGTAATTTTTCAAGTCCTTCATGTCGCCTTTCTTATGGATTAGGATGATGTTCGCGTTCTTCCAAGATTCCGGTACCATTGCGGTCATTAGGCATTGCGTATACAGGTTTGCCAGTTTTTCAAGTACAATTTCTCCGCCATCCTTCAAGAGGTCTGCTGTTATCTGATCCTCACCAGGTGTTTTGCCCCCTTTCATTTCTTTTAAAGCCTTCCTTACTTCTTCGGTCGTTACTGGTGGGATGTCTATCTCCTCTGAACTGCTGTCTCGTTCGGAATTATCCTGTATGTCCCGGCTGCTGTACAGATCCCTATAGAACTCCTCGGCCACTGTGACTATTTTATCCCTATTTGTGATGACATTGCCTTGCTTATCCTTAAGTGCATACATCTGATTTTTCCCCACGCCAAGACGCCTCTTTACTGCTTTTAGGCTACCTCCGTTCTTTACAGCTTATTCGATCCTCTCCATATTATACTTCCGTATGTCAGCTGTCTTGCGCATATTGATTAGCTTCGAGAGCTCTGCTAGTTCTATTCTGTCAGCTGCGGTAGAGATTCTCATGGTTTGCCGTTTCCTGATTAGATCTTTCGTCTCCTGTGAAAGTTTGCCAGTATCCTGTCTAGCCATAGTGCCCCCGACGTCTACTGCACACTCCGTGAGAATGCGTGTAAGGTTGTCGCTGGCTTCCTGTGTCGTAAGCTCGGCTTCCTCGTTAAGGGCGGAATATCGGTTCTGCAGCGCGATCCTGAATTCTTCTACTTTACGTCTTACTGTTTGCTGATTTATCGGCTTCTTTCGTACTAGCTTGTTGCGGTCCCTCCTCAACTCTAGCCTAATTCGAGATCTTACCATACGGTGGTCACTACACCTTACCCTTCCGAGCACTTCCACATCCTGCACGACGCCAGGGTTATCGCATAATATGAAGTCTATTTCATTTTTGTGTTCCCCATTCGGGCTCCTCCAGGTCCACTTCCGACTCTCCCGTTTACAGAAGGGCAGGCGAAGCCTTTACGGTGCTGAAAAATGGACACGTCCTATGTTACCGTGGTCTAGAGGACAGAAGAGAACTGGGAGTGGGATTTCTAGTCAATAAAAGCATAGCTGGCAACATAGACGAATACTATAGCATTAACGAAAGGGCAGCAGGTCTTGTAATTAGGCTCAATAAGAGGTACAAGCTCAAGGTGGTGCAGGGCTACGCGCCCACATCCAGCCACGAAGACCAAGCAGTGGAACGCTTCTATGAAAATGTGGAATCGGCAATAGCTAAAGTAAAAACGCAGTATACTGTAGTTATGGCGGACTTCAATGCTAAAGCAGGCAAGAATGAGGCTGGAGACAAGGCAGTTGGGAACTATGGTCTGGGCTGTAGAAATAGCAGGGGGGACCTACTAGTTGAGTTTGCAGAACGGAATAACCTACGCAACTTAGCATAAATCACTGCAATGTTAGAACTTATCGGCGTAGCCTGTTAACCAAACAAATGACCCGCCGCGGTGGAATCGATTCCCGGCCGCGGCGGCTGCTTTTCAATTTTTTTTATTTTTTTTGTGAATACCCTCAGTGTGAATACATTGAAGAGGGGAGTGGGGTACGAAATACAACAACATCGAAAGGCAGCAGCGTAAATGCAAAATATACAACATTGTAGAGTGGCACAAAATGCACGTACATCCGTGAGCTGAAGTAATCGGACCACAAGAGCGGTGGCCAAAACTAATCGCTGCGCCGTCTGGTTGAGCGGCGCCTGCTGTCGAGACCACGCACAGCGCAGGCGCGGCCGAGCAGTGCAGCACACATGCCGGTATCGCTCGCTTCTTCGCGATTGTCTCACGCTCCGATAAACTAACGCCAGGTGAATCACGCTGACTTTTTGCTGTCTGCTGGTCAACACACCTGTGGAAACGGTTACGCCGCTGGGGCAATCGGCGGCAATGCGGCTCCGCTGACACAGTTGGCGCGCTGATGATTATCTCGGCCTTGTAGAGGTCGCCACCCTTCAGCCATTTAGTTAGGCTGCCACTAGCGTGTGGCGCCACTTAGTTTGTATATATTCTACCCCAAACAAAGTGTGGGACTTCTTTTGTCAGCTGAGCAGCTGTCGTGCGCATCGGCTGTTACTGCGGGCCGGGGTCGCTCGGGCTCCCGCACGCTCACGCGACATGGTGTCAGAAGTGGCCGCGTAACGCCTCCTCATCCCGGACTCACCCTGACCGCACGACGATGGCCCGCAAGGACGGAGCGCCGCCGACAATGTTCAGCCTCGCCTCAACCTCCAGCCGCCCGCACCGTTCGACTTCACGAACCCCGGAACCTGGCCAGCATGGCTCAGCCGCTACGAGGACTACGCCGTTGTTTCGGGCCTGACTCAAGCGTCTGGCGACATGCAGGTACGCTCGTTGTTGTACTGCATGGGGCCGGAGGCCCGCCCACTGCTCGAGACGTTCTCGCTCGACGCCGCATCACTCGCCTCATTTCAAGCGGTTGCCGCTCGCTTCACCGACCACTTTGTGCACCCGGCGAACGAACTCTAGGAGTCGTCGCGTTTTCACCGACGCGTTCAGTTGCCCGACGAAAGCATCGACGCCTACTACGCCGAACTGTGTACAATGGTGAAGCAGTGCAACTATCCGTCAGCTGAGGTGGAGCAAAGGCTGGTGCGCGATAGATTCCTCGTCGGCCTCCGCGACTCGCGCCTTTCGAACCAGCTTTGCCGGAACGTGAAGTTGACGCTCAAAGAAGCATGGATGCAGGCCCGTCAATCAGAAGACGCCGACAAAGAAAAAAAAAGGGCCCATCTCCCCGCGAGGGGGACTCGAGTAAATGCGTCGCATAGGGGGTGGGTGTATTGCGTTAACGTTTAGTGTTTGGGGAGTTGGTGGTAGTGAATGCGTTGTATCAGCAGCTTCTTGGCGTAGTTTGAATGAGTCAAGGATATAAGGCGCGTTCGTAGTCTTTCATTCTGTGTCGGTTTTGTGGCGCAGTGGGAAGAGCACCATGTACCTCGCGTTCCGCCCACAGGTAGTGAATGCGTTGTATCAGCAGCTTCTTCACGTAGTTTGAATGAGTCAAGGATATAAGGCGCGTTCGTAGCCTTCCATTCTGTGTCGGCTTTGTGGCGCAGTGGGTAGAGCACCATGTACCTTGCGTTCCGCCCGTAGGGTCGTGGGATCGAGACCAGGCGCCGGTAAGTATTATTTTTATATAGTGTAGGGGGAGGGGTGCGGACCTGTTGTTGAGAGCGAGGAGGGTAGCGTGATGCGGGAGGGGAGGAGTGGGGGAGAGGGCGCACCTGGAACGGCTGTTGCGGACGCCGAGGCACGCCGACAACGCCGGGTGACATCGTGAGTTAAAGAAATGCTCTGCATTTAAAATGTTGCCCCAAAACCGCGCAGAGCACTCCCGCGAGCTACCCCTCGACGCCGTACGCGATAACAAGTTCGCCTCTCGCCGCCGCAACTACGATAAACCGCCTTCGCCCCAGCGGAAAGCACAGCGCTCCCGCCAGCCGTCAACATGTGAATTCTGCGGCCGCGCGCCACATCCACGTTCGAACTGCCCTGCACGAAATTCCGCCGGCAACTTCTGCAAAAAGAAAGGGCACTTTGCTGAAGTGTGCCGATATAGGAAGGCAAAACACAAGCTAGGTTCTAATCACCTACATGCTGTCGGGACGCCCGCCGCGGCAAAGCTCGTCGACGTCACCGTTGACAACTACACAGCGCAGTTCAAGGTAGATTCCGGAGCCGAGGTGTCCGCCGTTCTGAACGACTTCCCTGCGTTGCCGGCTAAACTCGACCAAGTCAACACCCTCCTCACCGGACCCGGTGGTCAGCCGCTGCGTGTGCTAGGTTCGTACATGGCAAGACTTCAGTGGCACGAGAAAATGAGCTCTCAGCGCTTGTACGTGATCCAGTCTCTCACTGTACCTCATCTGGGACTGCCGGCGCTTCAAGCCCTTGAAGTTGTAAAGTTTCTCGACCAACTCCAGACTCCAAAAGCAACATTGCGCGCGGAGCTCTTCCAAGGATTGGGCACCCTCAAGGACGAGTACACTATCCTCCTTAGACCTGAGGCCGTACCCTTCTCCCTAAGCGCGCCTCGCAGGATTCCCATCCCGCTGCTCGAGGTCGTCCGCCACGAGCTTGACAAACTGGAGGAAGGAGGCGTGATTCGCAGGGTCGACAATCCAACGCCGTGGTGCTCTGGTCTCGTTGTAGTCCGGAAAGCCGATAGTTCCTACCGGCTGTGCGTTGACTTGACTCAGCTGAACAAGGTTGTCCTTCGTGAACGCCACATTCTAACAACTGTAGAGCAAGTCCTTGGCCTCCTTGGCGACGCAACAATTATCTCAAAGCTGGATGCAACAGCCAGCTTCCACCAGGTTAAACTCTCTGCAGACTCCCAAGAGCTCACAACCTTCATCACCCCGTCTGGCCGATACTGCTTCTGCCGGCTCCCCTTTGGCATCACCTCCGCGCCGGAGTACTTCCAAAAACAGATGGCCAGGATCCTGGAGGGCCAGGAAGGAGTCGCCAATATGATAGACGCCGATATGATAGACGACCCGCGAGGAGCACGACGCCAGACTGAGCCAGGTGCTGTCTCGCTTGCAAAAGCAGGCATCGCATTGAACCAAGACAAGTGTCGTTTTGGTGTCTCCGAAGTCTCCTTCCTAGGAGTCATCGTTTCAGCACAAGGCATCAGGCCAAGTCCAGACATCACCGGCTTCAGTGAATTTCCAGACAAAGTGCAAACACCGTAAAGAAGTCAGATGACTGAAAACAACGCCAACGGTGGTTCAACACCGACTAACCATACACACTGATCTTTTTTACACCATTTTTCGCCGAAAAGGGTGTAAAAATCCTGTCCCATGGCACACACCTTTCAAAGGTGTTTTGTGCTAGAAAAAGGTGAAAAGATGAAAAAATAGTGTTCTTGTGAACACCCTCAAAAAAGGGTGCAAGGTTGCTTAACAACCCAAGTAAGGGTGTGGGGAGCACAGCTACGCGTGACAATGTATATTGCGTGGCAGCGCAGCCTGACATACAGACACGTAAAACACGCACAAGTCCCATTTGTAGCACAGATCCACTGAGCAAGAAAACCAGCGGGATTCATAGGGAGAGCGAGTAAATACTTATTCAGAAATACATCTGCTCTTCTTGTTTTTATAGCCAGCAGAGGAAAGTACTCCGGTAGAGTCGGTTGGGTTGCCGCAAAAATCACATATTCAAGCGCTAATATTGGTGTAATGCATTTTAATGTGAGCATATGTAAGTCAGCATGTGGGTTTGCAAAAACGTCTTAATCGTGAGGCTGTTATCGTGTTCATTAGTTCATAAAAGTTTATTAAACACCAACCACCTATTCCACACCAGTTCAACCCCCACCAAGACGGGTGTGCATTATTTCAACACGCTTTTTCCCACAAGGGTGTAAAAGCTAGCAATTCGTGTGTTGGAAACTAAGACAAAGGCTGTGAAAGACAGCCAACTAAGAAAAAGGGTGTAAAAGACCTCCTACTTTAAAGTTATTTCATACCAGTGTAGACGGGTAGACTGAACATTTTCAACAAGCGGAGGGATGTTTTGTGCCTCACGATGTTTAAACAATATGAATTAACGTTATTTCTTACCAGCGGAGCTGTTAAGCTTGAGCTAGATTTGGTGCGCTTGGCAAAAAATGCCAAGAAAAAGAACTGCGCCACCTGTAAAGGGTGCACCACCGCAAGTAGGGTATTATAACAGTGAAACCGGCAGCCGGTTCGAGTGCGAGCACAAGGGACTTTTCTATTCCATTTTAAAGGTACTACTCTTTTGCGAATACTAAAACGCGAAAAAACTGTCACAGCTTGCACTAGTGGTGCACGGCGGGAGAAACAGCGGAGCTGGGAGTCCAACAAGCTTGCTTCCCCCTTGGATGCGTTTTCGTTGTGGGGGACACACTGACAATCGCAAAACCTAACAAAACTTAGCAAAGGCTAGCAAAACCTAGGAAGACTTGGTAACATCGAAAGAAGCTAGGTGGACCCCTAGCTCCACCGTGTTCTTTTTGTTTTTGTTTTTTTTGCAACTGAACACCTATTTCACACCCTTTCAACGCCCTATAGAAAACAAAGGGTTTTTCAGTCGGTCAACACCCTTTTCGCCACCCAAAACGAGTGTAAAGATACAAATTATGGTGTTGGAACCTAAGAAAAAGAGCGTAATGACTCTACAACGCCTTTATTACTCATATACTACACTTTTTAGGCGATAAGGGCGTAAAGAACTTAGTGCGTATATATAGTATTTCATTTTAAAAGTTCAAATTTATGTTTCACGTGCCAATGCTAAACGTGGGCCATGAGGCGCACCGTATATGGAAACGAGCGATCAACACAGATGGACATTTTTTTTTTGCTTTTAGCCGCCGCGGTGGCTTAGTTGGTAAGGGGTTGCGCTGCTGAGCACCAGGACGCGGGTTCGATTCCCAGCTGCGGCGGCCGCTTTTGCAATGGAGGCGAAAAGCAAAAACACCCGTGAGTACAAGATTTCGACGCCCTTTAAAGATCCTCAGGTGGCCAAAATTAATCCGGAGCCGTCCACTATACGGCGCGCCTCATCGCCTGCGTTGGATCGGCGCGTAAAACCCTCCAATAAGCCAATCAATCTTTTTTTTTTCCTTTGAACATTTCTCACAAGGTGGGGAGGAGGGCATGAGGGGAGGTCTTGTACGTCGCAGCGCAATTATACGCACATGCGTTACCTTAATCAATCAGTATCTGAACATTTTTCCACACCCTTTCAACACCCCGCCAAAATCCAAGAGTGTTCAAGCTGGGCTGCACCCTTTTTTCCACAGAACACGGGAGTAGAGTTACAAATAAGGGGGTTGGAATTCAATAAAAAAGGTGTAATGGCCTCCCTACACCTTTTTTCCACTTACGCTAAACCCTTTTTGGGACAAAACTGGTCTAAAAAAATTTATTGTGTACTTCGGAGAGCAGAAAAAAGAGAGATCCAAAACGGATTTGTTTCTCTCTTAACACGAAAAGATTATTCACACGAACGATCTCTCCGAAATTCGTGTCGAAATTAATGAGAACAGCTCTTCGATACAAGGAAGTGCAAAAATGATGTGGTCATGGTACACACGTGTGTGAAATTCGGCGGTAGTTGGATTGGTTTTGCGTCTCTCCGGATTAGGGAATTCGAACCAGCTTGCCTATTTCCCAGTAAGTGGGTAAGCAGCCGTCGTTAAGGTATTTATTCAACATGCAGTGTAATATTATCGATCTGTGTTCAAAGATTTCAGACTTTGATTCTTCAAAAGTACGTTGAAGCAGCCTGGAACTAAAGGCTGCTAAAACCTGGCCGAAGTCCCAGCCCCCTTCGGTACAGTACAATGAACGAGCACATTGACACTCCGGAAAAACGACTGCTTGAGTAATCAAAAATATAAGCATGATGTCCAACGTAAGGCAACGAAGAGCAATAGAAGTCCTGCACAATAAAGAACATTAAACTACATCAATGTAAAGTAAAACAGGACAATCAGAGTAAAACCATTATTGCGTTTTAAACATAGACACAACTACAAAACTAGCGCGTTGGACGACGTTTAAACAACAACCACAGTTCTAGCCAGTGAACCAGAAATTCTGATTTAAAATGTATTTTCTCACGTGTGTGTTAAATTTGTTTCTGCCGTATTTGAACTCAATCTGGTCTCCAACTTTGTTTAGTATGTCGGTGCGTTGAAACAAGGAGGACTGCCTGCCGTAGTTTGTTCGTATTCGGTTCGTACAGTGGTTCATTACGCTCAGCGCATTTCTCTATAACTTTGTGACATATAGCTGTGTTCAGTTGCTGAGTACAGCGTTCAAAATTCAGCGTGTTTTCTGGGTTGTAGGAATACTATAGGCAGTTGCTGATGCAGTTAACTACTCCCAGAGCCCTTCAGAACTGCTGCGATCACGGAACGTCTGCGGCACTCCCTGGGAGAGCTTGATATGCTGCCGAAAACGGCCGCTACGCGGCGGAGGCTCTTGTAAGGCGACCGTCACCGCCGTCGCTGCCGGTGGGCCCGCCGCAGTCCGGAGCCACTGTGTAGAGGCTCATTCCCCGCCACAAAGTTTCTTGCCACGTGCACCGTGTACAAAGGTCGCTGACATGAAACTTGGGATCAACGTTGCCTAAGCCGTGCTGTGTGACGGGCTGCCACGCCGAATAAAGAAGCACGGGCGAAAAGGTGGCGCTGTTTCGTTTTCCGACCAGTGCCGAGCTTCGAGACTACTGGAAAAGGCCTGCCGCGGTTGGACGCAGGCTGTTTTAGCTTTGATTAAGAATGTGCGGGTTTGCGAAAAGCATGAGCAGATCGTGAACGGGGACCTCCTGTCGCTACAAGAGCGACGCTCAGGACCGGTGCCGCTCTAGTGATTTTTGGAGGTCTTCCGGCGTACCCGACAGTGCCAAAAATGCGTTCCCGGTGAGTGATTCAAAGACAACTATCGAAGAGGCGACGCGAATCGTCATCTGAATGCGCAGTAGCAGACGTCCAGAGCCGGCTCGGCAGGAGCAGCTAACTAGTGGCGATCAGCTCTTGCGCCGATCTGGTAGCGGCGTTTTTTATTCCTTCAGTCGTATGACCCTGTGTTATAGCGGCTGGCGGCATTGAAGTGCCTCTGCACAGAGTTAGATTGCTTTACAGGTGCAGCGGCCGGCGATACCGGGCACGCAGATTAGGCTTACCAAACGGAAGAGGCAGGGTGTTCGTTTTTTGAGTTGCAGGCGCTGAGGGCGCAGCGTTGCAGTGCAAGGCAAGGACTCGAGCGGTATCAAAAGCAGCTTGCCGAGATGAGAGTGCGTTCAAACAAAAATGTAAAACTCGGATAAAACCTAAACAATCTACCCACTCGCAAAACCTCTCATACTTACGCTATCCCAGTCGAAAATGACAAGAAAAGTTTCTGTAGTTTGTCGTATTTTCGCGTGTCGTACTGTCGTATTGTCGTATTCCTGTCAGTCGTGATTCTGATGTTCTGTAGTATGCCCTATCCCTGCCCTGATTTTGATGTTCCGTCGTGCCGAATGCCTGTCTTGTCGTGATCCTGATGCTCCATCAGTAGTTACACCTGGTTTGAATGTTATTGCCCACTGTGAAGATTCGCGTAAATGGCAGTTCTGTTGTGACTACAGGAATGTTTGTCGTTGAGAAAATTCACTTTGTCGTTACGACAGAAATGTGTGTCGTAACAACAGATCGTTCGTCGTAACAACAGGACTTCTGCTGTCTCAACGAAGTTTTTTGTCGTACGATAGGAATTCTTGTTAAGTTTTTGCGGTATTCCTGTTGGGATTTTAGACTTTGATATTATTTTATATAACAGCTTCTAGCGCACTTCTTGTTCAAAGCATTTTTTCTCGGTGTACTGTGTTGACATCCTCTATCCTCATCACATGCACTTAATATTCTGAATCTCGCATTCATAGTATGCGCCTCTTTAATAAAATGCATATCACTAGCATTGAAAATTTCAGATTTATTGCATGCTTCCAACCTTGAACTACCCCCCTAAAAAAAGTGTCTGGTGTGGTACCTCAGCAGGCGGCAAAGGTAGGTGAGCCGATAGAAATGGCACCGCAAAGGAGCTTCCGGATAACGCCGCTGTACTTCTCTTCCGAAGAGTAAATGTGAGCTCGTACCAGCTCAGATTTGCCCGTGGGTTATGAACTAGAAATAATTTATACTGTAGACGGTAAACATTATCAAACATCAAGCATGACGGGTATCCCCGCATACATGGCGAGAAAAGTAGTGATCGATAGGATGTTAAGCACGTGAGACTTCTGCTTAACTCGTCTCCTGACGTACCCCCTTAACAAGAAACCTAACTTTCTGTATTCTGCAGGTGTTTGTTTTTCAATTAAGTGTGGCCTGGCAAGGGTAGTATAAGTAGGGGTCTACGCTACCCCTCCCGAGACATCGCGCATCATCTCCAACGAGCCGTAATCGTGACCACCACCGGCTATGAAACCGGTCTATTGACTGATTGACTAATGACTGACTGATCGCCACCTCCTCCTCCACGCCCCCTTCCCAACTACGGTCATGTACTCCCCTTATCGATACTCAAACTACTCCAATATCTCAATAACGGTCATTCAATTCAATCGAATTTGAAAAGACCCCTTAATACCGAAGCGCGCCGCTGTGCATGCGCACCAATTGTGCAACAGAACTCCCCCCATCGAGGAAGCAATGGGCGCACACCAACGTGCGTCCGCTACAATGCATATTTGGCTGAGAATGCCATTCCGGCATTTGGAATAAAGCTTCTTGCTCGGCCATTTATACTTCGGTTGAGGCGCGTGAGACACAGAGCCCACTGCGACCGCCGTTGTCCTGTTGTATCCCGTTCACGCCCCATCAGCTGTTTTCGATAAGCTTACCTAACATACAAGCATAGTCGTCCCTTGACGAAGCGCAATTGCGCAGCTACTCGAGTCAGTGTGGCAGTAGCTCCTAGCATCGGTGAGCCAGGAAGCATGGAGCGTGACGAGCATAGTCTTGCTACACATGCGAGCTACACTTCGAGGCCTCTTAAAGGGGTCCTGAAGGGCGTTTTTAGCCCACTAAACTAACTAGCACAATCGTTAGGTTGGGTCGTCAACATCATTAGTGCCAAGTATAACATTTTTAGGTGCAGCGGAAAGCTCACATATCCGTTGCAAAGTTTGTTTGCGCGTTCCCGCCCCTTGATGCGTGTTTTTTGGGCTTGTTACGAATCGGCCAACCCCGCCGTATTTTCCCGCATCAGCCACCACGTGGGAATCCACCACGTGCGCCCGCGTGTCGGTGAATCGTACTTTCGGGTCTCGCCATGCCGGGTCAGACACCTCGCTTTGCAACGCGCCTCCGGCGGTTGCCAGTGGCACGCCCAGATTCTTCACGGACGTGCGCCCCACAGACGTCAGGTGCCAGCACGTCGGTGAGTCACGCCTTGACATGCCCGGCTCAGACATTTCGCTATCGGCGCGATCAACATTCGATAGCGCGCCCCGGCACGTTTCAAGGACACTCTCTCCCCTCTCTCGGACTCCGCGTGCTCCGAGGCTATGAATGACTCACGAACTACAGAAAGAGCGTTGTGTGTGTCTGTGATGTTCGTGGCGAGTGGCTACTTGTTCGCGTTTGACCATTGTTGCTTTTGGGTATAAATAGAAGCAGCCCAAGCGCTGAATTCATTCCTGTCTGAGCAGCGAATCCATGCGGTCGCTCTGCTCGTGTCCTGCATTGTAACCTCGCCCGTCGGGGCATTGTATGTTTTTTTGGCTTCGGCTCACCTCTCGCTATGAAGTAAACAGTTACGTTGTCCTATCAGCGTCTGGACCTCTTCCCGGCTGCAGTCTGCCTTCACGGTTGTAACAGCTGGTTGGCAGCGGTCGGATGACAACTTCATGACACCTGGAGCCAGCGGTGCGAGACCCAACACCACGGACGTCAAGGCGGCTTCGGACTTCGCAGAATTCACGGCGGTCAAGGGTGAGTGCGGGACTTTTCTTCACTGAGTTTTACCAGGCTTCTGAGGATAGCTGGTAGGGCGTGTGTTTTTGTCGCGTGGGTTATTCGCGCAAAACATTTTTGGAGCAGTGGGAAAGCAGCACTCTAGACCGGCCATGAATTTGAAGGCGTTGAAAAAACCGCAGTTGTTGGAGCTTGCAAAAGAGTTGCGGTTGGATGTTACGGACGCGCTGAGAAAGCCAGAGCTGATACAGGCTATACTCGCTGTTGGGGCTGACGATGACGAGCTGTCTGAGTGCATTGAGACGATCAATGGCAGGGAGACCGCTAAACGTCAGGCTGCAGAGGCTGAGCGCCAGCGTGAGGAACTCGAGGAAAAAAAGCGAGAACAGGAACGCGAGGATAGAAGGCAAGAACAGGAGCGACAGCGTGAGCTGGAAATGAAGCGTCTAGACGTCGAGGCGTCTCGACCTAGGCGTCAGAGTGGCAGCAGCGTGCACTCTGCGGCGACTGGGCGACCTACGTTGCGAATGTGTGACCTAATGCGACCCTACAAGGTAGGAGAAGACATCGGTCTTTTTTTGGTCAACTTCAGCGTACGTGTGAGAGGGCCCAGTTTAGCCGAGACTCATGGCCGCAAAAGCTGCTTACGCTTTTGCCAGGTGAGGCATCCGACGTGATGGCCCGCTTGCCAAAGGAGGAGGCGGAGGACAACCTGAAAGTCAAGTCGAGCCTCCTGCGTAAGTACACGCTGTCAGCAGAGGCGTTTCGCCAGAAGTTCCGTGAAGCCGAGAAAGCTAGAGGCGAGTCGTACTCGGAGTTCGCCTACAAGCTGAGGGCAAATATCGAAGAGTGGCTCAAAGAGGCAGAGGCTTTCGGAGAGCACGACAAAGTAGTTGAGTGCTTCGGTCTTGAGCAGTTTTACCGCCGTCTACCAGAGAACCTGAGACTCTGGGTGCAAGATAGGCCAGGGGTAAAAACTGTGGATCAGGCAGCTCAGCTAGCCGAAGAGTTCGTCACACGTCGAGGTGCGCAGGGGCTGAAAGACGGCCACAAAGAGTTCAGGCCGAGGCCTGATAAGTCAGGGCCGAAAGGCAGAGCTCCCCGGGAAGACGGTAGAGCAAGGGAAGTCGTTGTCGTGGATAGAGAAACTGGCCACGATAACGAAAAGAGAGCCGCAGACGTTGAGGAGCAGCGCAGAAAGAAAGCTTTTGAAGCGCGCAGACAGGCTGCTTACAACTGCGGCGAGACGGGACATTTCGCCGCTAGTTGCAAAAAAGGAAAACTAGTCTTTCACGTTCTAGATCAGAGTGAGGACATCAGGCAGTTTCTAGAGCCGTACGTACGTGAGCTTGTCGTCAACGGTAAACCGTGCCGAGTTCTTCGCGGCGACGGTAGACATGGTCCACCCTTCGTACGTTGAACCGGATCAGCTAACTGGGCAGTGTGTTTGGGTGAAGCCAGCCGTTGGTGCACGAAACGTGCGTCTGCCGATTGCTAAGTTCAGCATCGGAGGTCCGTTTGGTGAACTTGTGACGCAGGCAGCAGTATCCCCACAACTTCTTCCGGAGTACAGGTACCTATTCTCGGACAGGTCGGATCAGCTGTTAAGCGAAAAGGGGTACAATTTTGAGAAACTGCCGAGGAAAGAACCAGCTGGGCTCGCTGCGAAGAGCTCGAGTAACGATAGGGTCGCCACCTCTGTGAGGAATGGCGAAACTCAGACAGAAAGCGATGATTGGGCATTTCCAGAGGCTCACGACGGAGGGCAGCGTAAGCACACTGTGTGTAAGGCCCCTACGGTGAGCGGAGATGCTTCGTCGCCATGTTCGAAGTGCGCTAGATCACGGGAGGCCTTGAAAACGGCTGTCGACCCGAACGCGCGCAGTTCGCGGGCTAACAGCATTCCGCGGGAGTGCAGAAACCAGGAGGTTACCGAAAGGCAACACGAGTCCGCTAAAACGGAGGTTGGTCCTTCGGACGGTAGTGCAGACACGAGTGACGTGGTGGGAAAGGATGCAGTCAAGGCAGCAAACGGTTTGCAGGGTTCAGTTGGGAGTCATGACGATCTCGCCACTGGGCAAGCCGATTCCGTCCTGCCACCAGCTCAGGTAGCTGACCTCGAGCAACGGCCAGCCGAGCTCGTATAGATTCAGGTGTCTAAAGAGCTCGTCGTGCCCGTTTCACTCCGGCTGAGCTAATGAGGTTCCGGTGTCGCCTGTGGCTGAGCCGAAGTCGGGAACCGACCAGCCTAAAGGACAGAACGCCGGCGTTTGCTTGCCGAACGCGTTCGTAAAAAGGTGAGCAACGAGGAGAGAGGGAAAACTTCTGCGCGTACTTGCGTTGCGTGTTTCAGTGCAGGCACGCAAAGGGGTAAAGCCGTGAGCTCGCATCGCGCCAAGGGAACGCCGCCTACAAGCTGTGCGTGCCTAACGTATGAACGGTGGAAAATCCCGCTGGCTCCTCCGCGCGCTCGACCTTTGTCGAACAAGACGACCGGTGTCATTTCACGTGGCCACAGCAGCGTTGAGAGAACGGCTGCACCTAAAGTGCGGTACCGAAGGGGAAAAGCTCAGGGCATTGACGATAGCTCAAATCGCAGCTCTCGGCGCGAGAAGTGGCCTGTTAGCGCCTGACTTTCTCAACTTCTTTGTTTTTCCTGAAGCGGGTTTCGCCCTTTAAGCTTACGTTTTTTTGGGTGTGGGACATTTCCAATCACGCGAAATATCACCTTTCAAGTTTCTGCACTTGTCTAAAGTACTGCTGGGCTAAACTATAACTAGTGTAGTTAGTTATTAGCGTATTTTATCGCAACTGAAAGCCTGGTAGATCTTCAGTGTGGATTTGTCTTCGCACTTGCCGGCGATGCGGTTGTGTCTTGCTGTGTTGTTCTGTTGCTTGCCTGACCAAGCCAGCGACGTTCTTGGGGAGCCACTACTCGTCCAGTGATCGGCCCTGTGAAGCTCCAGCACAGTGTCGTACAGCCCAGGCCTGGAGTCAAGCGTCTGCTGAGCACTTCACTGCGAAAGCATCCCTCCGGACAACGGTTGAAGACCCTTATCCATCGGGATCTCGGACCCCCGGCGGAGAAGCTGTTACGAATCGGCCAACCCCGCCGTATTTTCCCGCATCAGCCACCACGTGGGAATCCACCACGTGCGCCCGCGTGTCAGTGAATCGTACTTTCGTGTCTCGCCATGACGGGTCAGACACCTCGCTTTGCAACGCGCCTCCGGCGGTTGCCAGTGGCACGCCCAGATTCTTCACGGACGTGCGCCCCACAGACGTCAGCTGCCAGCACGTCGGTGAGTTACGCCTTGACATGCCCGGCTCAGACGTTTCGCTATTGGCGCGATCAACATTCGATAGCGCGCCCCGGCACGTTTCAAGGACACTCTCTCCCCTCTCTCGGACTCCGCGTGCTCCGAGGCTATGAATGACTCACGAACTATAGAAAGAGTGTTGTGTGTGTCTGTGATGTTCGTGGCGTGTGGCTACTTGTTCGCGGTTGACCATTGTTGCTTTTGGGCATAAATAGAAGCAGCCCAAGCGCTGAATTCATTCCTGTCTGAGCAGCGAATCCATGCGGTCGCTCTGCTCGAGTCCTGTATTGTAACCTCGCCCGTCGGGGCATTCTATGTTTTTTTTTTGGCTTCGGCTCACCTCTCGCTATGAAGTAAACAGTTACGTTATCCTACTGCTCTGGACTTCTTCACGGCTGCAACAGCGGCTGGCCACTCGCATCGTACGCGCTACCACTCGTATGTCGGAGGCCACGGAACTGGAACTCGGATCGGGTGCCCCCGCCCGGTCGCAACAGGCTCCTCCATCTTCCCGCAAGTGCGCCTTCATTGTCCCGCATGCGGCACGAAGCAGAAATCTTGCAGTTGCATGGCTTTTTTTTTCTCACTTCTGGCGAATCGTCGCCTGCTCAGCGTCCACGATTTGCGGCGGCGCCGTTGGTTAATTAGCGCTTCCTGCAGCACGACTAACCCGAACACGTCGGCCGATGGAAAGTCCGCGTGGTGTGACTGGCTCGCTGACCGAAGGCGCCCACAAGAGCGGAGAAAAGGTCCCGGCACGGCACCCGGTACGCCCGTGCAGCACAACCAGTTTTCTCGCCTCGGCGCAGGCCCATTGGGGCCGGTAGCCTGCCGGGTACCCTACCGGGACCGGTTCTCCACGCTGCTGTAAAGCTCTCATCGAGAAGCGAAAACTGCCCCCGACAACACTCGTGCCGTAATGAATGCGGTTCTGTTCTGTTAGTTCCTAGAGTGTAATAAACAAAGTCCATGAAGTTCCCGCAGCTCAACAGTAGCACTAATGCGATCCGTATTTGGGCTTACGATGCTTCGGCCGTTCGCTTTGGCGACAATTCGTTTCCCAGAGTGGCAAACTGCATATTCGTGTGCGACCAGCAACGCTTGTAGAAAATATAAGCTCAGTTAAGAGCATAAGAGGAGTTGCGGAATGTTTATTGGGTAACAAGGAATCAGGTTTTAGCGTAAAGCGTAAAACAAAAGCACGGCGAACACTATTCCGGCAGGGATACCTCGCAGTCGCAGCCGAAACAGTGGTGTTGCTGAATATCACCTCAAGGTGGTGGCTTTGTGGAACCTCACTGCGCAGCGGCTATTCAAGAAATGCGAAGTTAAGCAGTCATGAATCACAAAAATCAGGTAAAAAACATTCATTTGACGCAAACGGTGGGTCTCAGTGTGATATACAGCTTACTTCCGCGCGGTCTACAGGTTTTTCGTGGGCAGTGCAATAAACAAAGCTTCGCGACCGCTCAAATGAAAGTCGCAAGTTGAAATCCCGGCAGATTGTTGGTTTTTCTTTTTTTTCTGCATTCTAGGTGGCGAGATTTGCGAATCGTGTTCGCGAATCCAGAACAAAACATTTTGGTTGGACTGTGGAACTACCACATCAAACGTCAATAGGCATGATTTGTTCAGTTTTAAACTCGTGCTCTTTATACATAAAAAGGCAATTGTACTTTCAGAGGACGAAATACTGATGTGCGTATTTTGCAAAATTGGTATGTCTAAATATAAAGTACACATATTTTCCTCCCACCCACTTCAACAAGACACAAGGCAGGCTTGGGGGGAGGGGAGAATATAGTGCGGCGGCCGGAAACCAAACCCTCCACATATCGCATTTGGAAACACTGACCAAGTCAAAAAATCAACGAACGCCTTTAAACAGAGAAAAGGGGCTCCAGACCATAAGGAAGAAAAGCGAGTGTTGAATAATTGTTTCGTGCAATCGTGGTGGGGGTGAAACATTTATTCAAGTGAAAGAGGTTCGCGCTTGAAAGCAGGAGAAGCCCTCAGTCTAGGGCCCCTGCGGCGGCTGTGGTCCTGCGTGCCCGGTCCGCCAACTGTCGCTTGTCCGCAGGGTCCGAACTGCAGAGCGCGGCCTCCCACCTCTCGAGGGTGGAGTTGCGAATAATGGGGGCTGCTGGTATGCACAGTCGAAAAAAGAGGCGGGCGCGCACTGACAAAAAACACACTACTCTTCCCAGATCGCTCCTAATATCTGTTACGGTGTACTTGTCTAGTAGTTGATAAACACAGGGTGACGTAGAAGTTTTACGGAAAGAAAGGAAGGGGGGAGGAAATGGCATCCACGGCGCACTCTAAAAAAGTCCCAGTGCCGTACCGTGCAACCCTTCGGCGGCTTTTTGGTACGGTTATGTTTAGAACCGATCAAAATATCAATGAAATAATACTACAACTGCCCGTGTGCGCGCGTGCATAGCGTTACCACAACACGACGAAGCTCGACAATAGTGTGAACTAGCGGCCAATTAGGCAATATACAAACCGACGTCGGTTCGGAACGCATGTACGTGATCACATCTAACAAATTTTGAGGCGATTCTTTAGTCATTCGCTCGTATATTTTAGACTTTCATATGTACGAAGACATCTCGTCCCCGCGAACGCGCGTTGGCAGTGTCGTTCTCGTTTCGCGCAATCTTTCGGCGTGGTGTGCAAGTGTAAAAGTCCCGCCCCATCAGCTTTTCCAACCGTGAGCACAAGCAAAGTGATAACAAACGGCCCAAACGGAACGCAAAGAGTCCGGCGACTCCGCCCCATGCGGGGCACTGCTGTCCATTGCGCAGAGTATCGCAGTGCCAGACGCTCCCAACCGGATATTCTTGCAGGCGGCCTCGAGAAGCAGGCATCATGGGCAGTCCCGCGCGGCGCGACGAAGGGGACGAAACGAGGGAGGATCGCGGCGCGGGCGAAATGGGATGTTTTGATTTACAACAACTCCACTAATGCTCATCCCTTTAACAAAATTGTGGAAAGAGGTGATTACTATAGGACACTGATTTACCCGAAAATGTGAACACCCATGCATCGGCAAAACCTCTTTCAGGGCCCCTTTAAGTATGCATGTAATTAGGACGTGCGAATAAAAGAATGCGTTACCACGAGATCCGAGAATATTTTAAAGGCGCCGCCGTTCAAGGACTGCCCGCACTCATAAGTAAACAGTATGCTTGCGCTCCTAAGTAAAAAGTTCCGAAGCTCTTACTGATTCGTCGTCGACGCTGGATGCCGTTTCGACTTGTTTTATCGGGTGGCATCGATGCGTTCAATGAGGCCAACGGAAAAGTAAGAGGAAGAACAGCGCGCACATGGCTGCGCCGAAACTTCAGCAGCGGTGGGCATATGGTCACTGCACTGGCGGTGGCTCGTGGAACCCTTACGAACGGTGGCGCCCCTAGCGGAAGCTTTTGCGCCTAGATATACCTTCGGCCGGAGTTTCGTGACCAGAAAAGCCTTAAAGGACTCTGTTATTACCTTGGTATACTGCACGTATTCAACCGAGAGTGGACTTATGGAGCTGCAAGTAGGTTCTTCGATGTCACCCTTCTTGTGAATCGGAATTATGTTGGCACTTTTTGAAGGCTATGGCACGCTTAGAATACTTGAGCGACAGCTTTATACATGGAAAACCATTCCAAATCAATAAATCTGGTACCATACTGCATACTCGTCCGTATCGTTCAGAAAAAATTGAACATCAGGCATATTTGAGGCCAAAACATCTACACATAAATAGTATTTGCAATGTTCTCTTAAATAAAAAGAGATGGCTGCTTGATGTTTTCCGTGGCAAATAAGAAAGACGCCTTGAGAGCAGTTTCACTTACAGAGCACAAAAAAAGGGCTAGCGCTGGAGCCTGGACCACGTGGCGGCGGCGGCATTGCAAATCCTTCATTAATGAAAGTTTCCAACGCATAGCGCACGAGCAAGGGGAACCCGACAAAGCCTCCACCGCGTTCAACGCGGGCAGAGCGAAAGGCGTGGCAGGGGCGATGGAGGAGTGTCGTATTTCGACATGTGCAGCCACTGAGTGTGCAGATTCTTTTCTCTTCGCGAATTCATAAGCAGGGGGTGAAGCTGTTGACCAGCTCCGACCTCTCAGAGCCGCTGAAGAGGACACGAACGAACAGCACGGCGCAAGGCAACCCGGACAAAGGACGCGCCGGGCCGGTGCCCAAATAACAGCACCGCGATTCAGACTAATAAATTTTCTTCATCATCATCGCTAATTTACCGACTGTCGGCCTTGTGTAAAAGTGGATTTTATTGCTCAGTGGATGCTACGGAGAGGATAAAGGCGACCTCCAAAGTTGCGGGAGAAACGCCTCAGTTGGGAATCCCCAGTGTCGCGGGGAACGTTAAGCCACTGCGTCGCCTCTGCTCGTCTTTCGTCGCTGCATGGAACGATACTTGCTCGCTAGAAGCGGTTCTATGAGGTTTATCCGGTCCATTTCTGCAGCCAGCAACCTGGCAATAGCGAGTCGTGGTGATTCGTAAAGTATAGCTAATGCGCGATCCCAGATGTATACAACGCCGGAAGCCATCCACGAGTTGCACGGAACGGAAACCGAAACTGGCTTGAACAAATCTCCAAAAATGAACCACAAGAACTACATCATGATGCTTTTTGCTAATAGTGCCCAAGTTTTTTCTGAAGAAACAAATCCCACTGACGTACACGCAAGTGCGTATACGCAAATTTAATGATCAAGAATGCGAACCCGTCCTCCCTCCTTTCTCCTCCTCGATGCCGCAGAGATTCTATGCAGCTTTCACCAGTTTTTCTAACCTCGCTTTTTCGAGTCTGAGAATTTCTCTGGAAGCACGACGAAGCGACCCTAGAAACACAGTTTTAAACTTACTTAAAACATTTCGAGTTGAAATTTGAAAGAGTCTTGTCTGAGCGACCTTCTGAATTATAGAAGCGATGCACCATCCAAAGTTCTTGTCTAACCCAAGCAGTTTAAGGATGTGCGACGGTACAACTAATCCAAGTACCCTTAAAACCCGACCTGACGAAGTCACCGGGATCCGCGAATTATTTCGCTAAATCGAGACCTTCGTAAAATCGGGACTGTCATGTTACTAGCACTTGATTCCATAAAGTCCACGTCTAAAGGCTCACGCATCCCAGCAAGCTACCATGACATCGTAATTGCGGCGGCTACGGCGCTTGCCTGCCGATAGCTTAGCAATGCGCAAAAAATCCGCAATGAAAATAATAACACTACACGCTAAATGTAGTGGGAAAAACTAATTAATAAAGACAGATTTTCGCCGGCGTGCGTTGTGTCAGCATTGGGCAGACAGACGTTTCGTAGCATGCAAGCGCGGTCAACGTGTCCAGGGTTCCTTCATGCGATCCCAGAAGAAAGATCTCAGCAAATGCACAGGCGCCGTTGAAACCCAGAGCTGTAGTAGTAGAAAAACTTTATTCTAGAAAATAGGGGGGCGGGGAGAGGTTGGGGGCAGGTTGGAAAGATTAGTCGGCTCCGTAAAGACGAAGTAGTTGCCTGGATTTTTTTCTTTTCCTGGGGCAGGCGTCTTGGTGTGAGCCGCCGTATTTATTTGATAGACGGGTAATGAGGTGCAAGGTGGAGCGTCATGTTGTCCGAAGATGACGGATCCATGTAGTGGGGCTATTGCAGCTGCTAATCTGGAGGCCAAGTAATCTGATGGTACCATTTCTTGATTCAAGAATCGAATTGGCGATATTGAGGTGTAGAACTTGGTCAGGGTTGGTCGATCGCTTGCCGTCGACGCTGAGAAATTCGGTCTTGTTGGGGGATAATTGCAGCTGGAATCGGGAGAGGGTGCGCTCCAAGCTGAAAACAGCAGCCTGGAGTTCGGCCTGCATAGATTCTTTTGAGTCATACTCAGCAGCCTCGCTCCACACAAATATATCATCATCATAGAAGGCGAAACGGGCCGCTGAGTCCACTTCAAGGGTGCGGGCTACACGATTCATGGCCAGATTGAAGAGTAAAGGGGCGAAAATTGAACCTTGGGGAACTCCTCTGTCAAGGTAGTAGGTAGTCGGTGTTGCTTCCTTTGGGTTAAGGCGAATGGGTCTGTGCGTTAGGAAGCCGCGAATCCACCTCTGAGCCTTCTGACTGGGGAAGGCAGCGGCTAGTTCTTGCAGGATGCCTTCTTGGCTGACGTTATCGAACGCCTTGTGCATATCAAGGGCCAGGACGTAGTCGGACAGGCTCTTTCGGGATGTCCGGTTTATGACTCCACGAAGAAGCTAGAGGTAATCATGGGTGCTTAAATTGGGGCGAAATCCCGTGAGAGCCGGGTGGAACCATCCTGTGTGTTCCAGGTGGTGTTGAAGCCTGTTGTTTATGAGACGTTCTGTCAACTTGCAAATAACAGGAGTTAATGCGATGGGTCGGAGATTCTCGGGTTTTCGAGAATCTTTGCCAGGTTTTGGGATGGGGTGGATGATACTCATTTTCAAGTGGTCAGGAATTTGCCCAGTATCCCAGGATCGATTGATGAGAGTTAGAAGGGCCGCTTGACCCGATGAGGGAAGGTTTCGAAGGTCTTGCCATTTTATTTGGTCGTGGCCCGGTGTAGATTTGGGTTTTCCTTGCGAGATGGCTATATGCAGCTCGCTCTCGGTAAACGGAGAGACGAGATCCGCGAGCGGTGCTCGTATATCGATTTCAGGCAGAGGTGAGAGGGTCGAGATGTCAGCCGTGGTGTGCGGGAAGAGAGTCTTCACAAGAGTATCTCCCACTTGATAGTAGTTTGTATGGAGGCACATTTCTGCTAGAATCGGCAGTTTTACTTTCGCCCGTCCACTCAGGCCCCGAAAGAGGCTCCACAGATGTGAGAGACCGCGTTCTTTCCCATGTCGTTCGCAGAGATTATGCCAGTTTTCAGATTGGAGGATTTTTTGATATTCGTTTATCGCTTTGTAATGGCATTTTAGTCTCATAAGGTCATGGTGACGTTTATCGCGTTCTCTATACCTTTTGGTAAGGCGTTCAGCGGTACGAAGCAGTTTGTGCATGTGGGCGTCCGGATTGTTGACCTCAGCTGTGCTTGTTACCGTCTCCGTGGAAAGGATACGCGCTTCATTCACAGACGCAACAAACTCGGACAGCTCAGGTTGTGCACTCACGTGGAATTGCGAGCGAAAAAGATCGCAGTTGATGTTTGTGTACGCAGTCTTGGAGCGGAATTTCTTGCTGTTCACGTGGAGCAGAATAGGGAAGTGATCACTGCCCCATGTACAATCCAGAGTTCTACATTTTTAATGACTCCGGGTGTGGTAAGGGTTAGATCCGGTGTGGTGTCTTGCTGCGAGCTGTGGAGACCTATCCGGGTAAGATGGAAAGGCTCATTGCCGAGTCGGAGGGGGCTATACTCCAGTGCTTCTTCTAGGAGTTTCCCGCGTAGATCGGAGTGTGAATAACCCCAGAGAGTACTTTTCGCGTTGAAGTCGCCTCCAATAATAACGGGACCAGAAAATTTTAGCGAAAATATATGCGATATCCAGTCATAGGAATCCCTAGCCCGGGAGTTGCATTGAGGTCTGTAATATACCGAGACCATAAGCACAGGTTTCCCACTAGGGGGTTGAACGCGGACGATAATAACTTCTCGATTTGTATTGCTTGCTTTATCCCATCGATGTTGAACTGAATGGCACGACTTGTGCACCAGAACTGCCGCCTGACCAGGGGTGGAGGGAGACTTGGCTTTATCTCTGTAAGTATGCGGGATTTTGGGGTCCATGTAGGTGGTGTAGTGAGGAATTTTGCAAGGGCCTGTAGTCTCCTGTAGCAGTAGGGCTAGAGGTCGGGTGGAGGATACCTGTGATTTCAGTAAGGGGCCATTTTGAGCGAAGCTTCGGCAGTTCCATTGGATTATAATACGATTAGGAGGAACTAAAGAGTTAATTTAGGAAGATTGCTTCTTCTTGCGCTTGGATTCGCTAGGGGCGACCGTCTCAAGAAACTTGCGCATTTGGTCCATGACCTGTTGCATTTCCTGCTTAAGAATGGCGTATTGCCCCTGTAAGTCTGCAATATTGCCGCAGGCTTTCTGCCATTCCTTGCACACCTCAAACTTGATTTGCGCCTCCCGTTGTTTCAACATCTGTTCAGTGACATAGCTCGTGGGTTTGCTGCTTGCTATCTGCGAAGAATCTGCTGTGGGGCGACGAGAGGTGCGCGAACGGCTTTGGCGCACCGACTCCGTGCCACGTGATTGGGGTGAAACAGATTGACGCCGTGTGCTGGCCTTGCGGAGGGAGGTGAGTTCTTTACGCATCGCCTGAAGTTCTGAACGAAGTTCTAGAAGGCTCTTCTTGAGTTGAATATTTTCGATCATGACCGGGTGGTTTTCTGGTAAAGTGGCGGTGGGGTTACGACCAATCATCTGCTGGTGTCCTGTGACAGTGGCTGCCCAGGAAACATTGTTGTTGTTGGGACGGCTTGTTTGCTTTGTTCCACGATTTGCATCAGACTCTTTTGGTGAATCGGTCTTTGGAGACTTTTCCTCCTTCTTTGGAAGCCGGCTGGGACAGACTTTGCTTACAGCAAGATGACCAACGGCCTGGCACGGGACACAAAAGGGTGCAGATTCACATTCGTCTTCTTGTGCATGAGTACGGCCGCACTCCGTACACACACTGGGGGATGGGCAGTATTTGGTCATGTGTCCCAAACTGTGGCAGTTGAAACACACTAACCGTTTGGGACGGTACTCGGTGACTCGTACGAGTTCCATATAATATTTTACCACACGGGGGAGAGTAGTAGAGTCAAAATTAACGATCGCTCGGTCTGTTTTTCCTATTTTTTGCACTCTAAGTACTTCAGCCTGCTCGCAACGAATCCAACTGTGGATAGTTTCGTTACTATAGTTTGGATCTATTTGAATGACTCCTCTGATGGTGTTCTGGGATGAGGGAATAAGTTCAATGACTACTTCGATGGTTTCTAACTTCCCGTTCTGGCGAAAAGTGAGATGGTCGATTTGGCCGAGCCGGGTTGCGTGGCCTTCATCGTTTACAGCAATGTGCGCACTGTTAGCGGCGTCATCGAAGGTAACGGCGGCCATTTCGGCGAGCTCTGCACTTGGCGCGGTTCGTCCAATTACACTGGATATGGCATGTCGAGGAATATTTCTGATTTTAAGTTTGGCTAATGGTCTCAAATGAAGAATGTGGCGTGACCGACTTACCCTGTCTGTGCGCGTAGGTCTGCGCTTCTTGGAAAAAGGCGAGCTCGTTGCCAGCCTTCGGCCTCCTCGGTGGCGGCGTCCTCTTCGGTTTCTTCTATGCCGTTGACTTCGAGCTCTTCTCCTTCATAGGCGTTCACGTCCGATGACTGTAGAGTGAAAGAAGTCTGGGGTAGCTGAGGTTCGTTGGAGATCGCCTTCCCGTCCATGGTAGGAGTATGTCCGTCTTCAGTGTGCATAGGAGTGAGGTCCGAGTGAGTGGGAGACTTTCCATCCGCAGCTGCTGCGACAGCCGCACAAGCAGCCGCCACGCCGACAGCTGCGGCCGGCGGTAGGCGAGCACGTCGTGGAGGCCGTTGGGTTAGGCCTAACCGACGGTTCGGGGAAACAGACTTGGCTCTGGGACGCGTGGTGGTTCCGAAGGGCCGAATTTTGGGTTCGGCGGGGTCACAACATGTCCATGAAGACGGGTAAACACAGGAAGAAGGGCCAACGTCGCTTAAAACGCCAGAACTTGCGAAAAAAACTGGAGCACGTTTGGAACACGTCTCAAGCTTGCGCGCGCCGTTGCGCACGGCCGGCTGTCTTACGGATTTCCCGTATATGAATTCTGGCCCCGGCATCTCAGGGAACTAACCATATCAAACAGACACCTGATTCGTACCATAACAGGTCTACCACGCCATACTAGGACGGACGTGCTGGAACAAGCAGGGCCACTTCCTCCGATCACCAATCTATTCGAAGAAGTCAAGCTGCGATTCCAGAAGCACCTCGAGTACATGCCACAGGGACGAGCCATTCTTAAGGGCACAGGGTAAGCCCTATACTTCCCATGCATTTTTGGCCATTTTGAGGTACATTTTTCTCAGCATCTAATTGAGGTATCTACATAACATATATATCATTTTCTTTCAAATTTTGTGCTATTTTAACTGTACTAGAAATATGAACATTCTTAAAAAATTCAGTTTTTTATAATTTTTTGTCCGTTAATTTTGGCATTATTTTAGTATTAAAAGTTGTGTACCAAAAAAACTGTTACGTGCATATTTTCAATTATAGTAACAGGTGTGACAAGTTATGTAGATGACAGGGAAAAAATATCAGCTTGTTGTCTTTGAAGATATAGGAAATAATTGTACCTAGGTAAGAAAAAACATTGTTTTAAGATAATTGAGTTTAAAGTAAAAAAAGAAGTGAAAAACAATACTTTTTTGCCAGAAACACCACTGGAGCCATTTATTTAAAAAGCACCAGCTTCATAATCGCTGTCAAAGTCATTTTTTTGCCTTCCACCCGGTCGTCTGTCCTTCCTTGGCTATTTTGTGCACCATCGCACAGATCTGTTCACAAAGTACTTTGCTTGTGGTCAACCTCTTTAAGCCACTTGATGGTGGTGTTGCGCCCAGGTTTTGGTCTGAATGATTTCGAAGTACTGGCTTATGCGTTGCTTCATCATTTAATGAAAGAACAACACCCAATGTTGCAATCATTAGAGTGTGAAGCCCAAAAAGGATGTTTTTTTCTGCGCAGCTTCAAAGGGCAAATGTGGAAAAAACGTGCAACAGTGTCTTTGGATTGCCCTCGCTGAAAAATCAGCTATGCAATGGTTGCTAAGCAATTTCTTAATACGGCTGGTTCCAGAAAAGCATTATGATGTGAAACTGGAAGTTTTTTGATAAAAAAAATGACAATAAACCCTCAGAACATTCTTAAGAGGATGTGGGCACTTACTACTTGCTTACGGGAAAACTGCGTTTTAGCGAGAAATAAGACATTTTAAGGCAAGTGTGAATATGGAAAATGTGCACAAGGGATGGAACTTCCCTAATTGCTAACAAAAACAAAAAGTCATTTTTTCAAAATTTCGCCTTACCCTGTGCCCTTAAATGGGACACCTTGAACAGCAATTTCGACCCTGAAATCTTTCCTACATCCATCCCACCTTGGGAGAGACCTGAAATCGGCCCTATCCGACGACGACCCATTCCCCGACGTCAACGAGCAGCTAGGGAACAGTACGTCCGTACTCTGGTCAATGACAAAGGCCACGATGAAGTTGATGTATTCACCGATGCTGCTATCCAAGACATAACAGCCGCTGTTGCTTGGACTTGCCCCGAGGTTCCGCAACTAGGTGGTTCTCGCAACATTACGAACACCTACGGCCTCTCGGATGAAGTGGAACTCTTTGGAATTCTGGGCGCAGTTCAAAGCATCCAGACCCATTGTTCAACCATCCACACAAAGAAGTTCCGCATCATCACTGACTCGCACGTTGCCCTCCGGGAACTGAATAGGACCTTCACGCCTAACTCTACGGCCACGAACATCCTCTACTTAGTATGGGACCTGTCTCATGAAGGAATCACGATACGCATTGTCTGGACACCTGCCCACACGTCTGGAGCGGACGGCAACCGAACGGCGCACAACGCTGCCCGGGAGTGTCTACTAAATCATCCCACGGTTCTCGACACCACTCCAGCACGATCTGACCCACCGAGCACATCTCAACAACACTGGCAACAAAAACTTCGTCGAGTAGAGCCCTCAGCCGGCAGCGGCTAGCCGAGGCCTCACCCCCAGGTTTCCTCGCACCACTAAAGACCCTTCCAAGAACAGGAGAGGTCTTCGCGAACAAAGTTTATGCCAACTCGGCCTATACCCCTGATATGATATCGAAGTGGACGAACCCAAGGCCTCCCTCCTTACCAAGGTGCCCCCACTGTGGTAGCAACGAGAAACCCAACCTTTTCCACCTTATTTGGTCATGTGCAGCCTTCTCAGACGGCCGTACGCAGTTGCTAGCAAGCGCCACGGTTCCGACGTCGGCGTTAGAGCATGTCGAGTATGTTAGGGTCAACCCAGAAATGTTAGAAAAAATCACAGACTTTGCCCTAAAAAATGGTCTCTATAAGATGGTTTAATGGCTGACCGACTACCTGTTCAAGTTCACCAGTCACAAATGAACACCGGTGCGCATCCGTCTTGCCCCACCAACCGTAATGTGCCATCACGAACTATATATGCTGGACACCCCCTCCCCTCAGGGGAAGGCCAGTGTGTGTGTGTGTGTTGCTCCAACGGAACCTCGAGAGACAGCTACAGTGACCGCTACAGTGAAGCTTGAACATTACTTAGTTGTACTACAACTTTCCCAATCCTACTTTCCATTCCCTACCCACAGGGCTTTATAGCCTCCTCCCTGAAATAAAGTCATTGATTCATTCATTCTTTTCCTGGCTTGTAACAATAAACTTCGTAGCATTCTGACGAAATACGTTCCAGTTTGCTTTTTTTATATGTCTGTCTCTCGATATACTTCGTTAAATCGCGAATGGCGCTGAAGTTATTTTGTTAATTAGAGTTTATAGAAGCATTGAGACGTATAGGCAGCTGCGGGGGAATCCGGCTTTGTTCGTTAAATCAGAAAATTCGTAAGATCGGGTTTCGTTAAATCGAGTTTTGACTGCATTAAAATTTAAGCTTGTTAGGGGTAAAATCACCCCTGAATTTTTTCCCGACATTTGTATGGCGTGTTTTTGAACGCCAAAATCAATTCGATGAATTTGCGGGTCTAAGGGATATTGAGGGCAGTATCAGAACACATTTAAGCGCTTTAAATTTGCAAAGAGACCATGAAGACAAACTACAAGTTCGCTTAATTAATAACATGGCTTCGTCCTAATAGCAACGATGGAAAGGATCAGGCAAACTTGAAAGAAATGAAGCCGTCGACCAAACATGGCGCTGCAGCCTCTGGTTTCCTAGCGATGCCTCTTGTTCGGTTCCAGTTGAAACCTACACAAAGCCTATCATTTTTTTAGAAAGTGCTGTAAATGTTGCAGACACGTTTCTAGAAGTTATACTTCGACGTCAGAAACAATATAAACTTCACTGACCTCGGATATATCATGGAAATTATGAAAACACCTTTCACTCAGCTGTGACCTCGAAGTAAGCGAAAGTTTCGCAGTAGTTTTTTGTTTGCCTGTTTTCAAATAGGTACATACACTTCTAGCAGTGCTCACTTGACATGAAACGCAATCGGGCATCGTCATGGCCCTGGGAAATATCGGGGAATTAGTGTGAGCAACAAGCGGCCTCAAACTCCGCCACGCATGTGCGCCTCACACAAGGGATCTGGCCGTGATTTGGACGTCCGGCCAAGTCCTCCGCAGTGAGCTCTGTTGTGGAATCTCAACGCGACGCGAAGACGCGCGCGCTAATCAGCCTTGAAGCTGGCCACCTGCAGCGGTTCTCCACTACAGGGCCGCCTATGACCTCGGTTGGCTGCACAGCTCGCGCCGCGTATGCCGCGTGTGCAGTATGTGCGCCAAATGTGGATCACGGGTGCGGCCGCGCGTCACTGATGCATTCCCCGCGGTGAGGCGTAAAAAAAGGGGTAATCACGTCAGCGCTCGGTGCGCGACCTCGCGAGCCATTTGGGCGGCGTTGAACGGCGCCTTTATGCTAAGCGATCGGCACCGCCGCATCCCGCGACACGCTCGACGTCCCGACTTGTGCCGCAGGGCTGTGCAGCCGCTGGCAGTCCTGGCCACTCCGCTCGGGACAAAATGAGGGCCTTCCAGCTTGAGCGCACATATTTGGTCCAAGGAACTGTAGATGGGACAACGTGACAATGGGTGATGTCATCATGAAACGACCACCACTCATGCTTCTAGTCCTCTTGGAGGTGCCTCGATGACCACCCGTCCATCATTGTGCAACCATCCGCCCAATGTCAAAATGGCCTCATGTATGAGCGCACTAGGTTCAGGGTGTCCCAACGCGAGCTTTTATAAAACTCGGAAAGTACCGAATCTGAGCACCAGTGTACGCTCTCGGGAACGCATTCGAAGTGCCAGGGTGGCAATTTCTCGCGCGTGCTTCCCGCAGCCAGCAGCGGCGTCGGCGCATTCGTTGGCGACATGTCTCGGCGGCCGTCACTCGCCTATGCTAGGGGCCTCCGCCCTGCGCTTTGGCGAAACCAAGGCGGTGCGGAGGAACGCAGCAGCCAGAACAACGCGTCTCGGCCGCAGGTACCGCGGAACCCGGAGCAGGGCACTTCCCGCTGGGCAAGCTGGGGTTCAGGGTGCGGGCACAGACCCTCCGAGTGCCGGCGCCGTACATCGCCGTGCACGGCGCGTCTGTTACAGCATGCATGCCCGCCTGTAAGGCCCATTTCTCAGGAATTCCACCGCGGGTGTTTGTATCACTTGGCAACAATAAAAACACCAACTTCCCGGCATCCGCCACAGCTCGGGTTCTCGCTTTGAGCTCCTACGACGCGCTGCTTGACCAACAACGGGTACTTCCGATTAATACCGGTTGACCTGAGAGTGTGGTGCTACGCTTGACCTTAGCTAATCTTATAGTGGCGAGCAACGTCGTACTCCTTTACGTCCAGCTGCCGGTACCCCTTGACGACGTGAAGCCCGAGGTCGGGCCATCGTAGACTCGAGTTCTCCCTGCCTCTTCTGCGCGCATCAAACTGACGTAAGCAAGCGAACTATTTAGGCCATCCACGCGATATCGAACAAGCTGTGCTAATGGGTATGGTTATAAACACTAACACCCCACATCTGACGAGCTCACGTGTACGTCACTGCCGTCGCACACGTCATGAAAAGTCATCACTTTAGCACTGAGAGAATCTTCGCAGAACAAATTTTTCCTTCGAACCATATTTGTGACTGCAAAGTTCCAACCGTGGTGTGGCAACGACGAGAAAAACAGCCAAAATTCCGCATCGTTCATGTGGGCGGGGCAACGTCCCCTCGCTTGGGGGCTGTTTACAGAGAAAGCTCTGTTACTCCAAGTACAGACCGCGAAAACGCATCGTTTTGTCAAGCTGACATTCAAGGTCGGTCAAGGTCAAAGCAGCAGCACCTTGTGTGGTTGCACAGGGGAACCGTCTCGTCTCAGCCCCCGTTCGTTCCAAGCATAGAGTTTCTCACTAGCTTACCTAGAGTGGAATGTGGCGCTAGCGTCAACGTGATTCCGCGGAAGCGCTCTACGCCTCCATGAGTGCCGCCATAGTGTGTAGTTCGGCCGGAAGTTCGGCGTGGCATGGCCGGCAATGACTTTGTGGCTACGCAAATTGAGTTTTTGTTTAAAAAAAATTGCTGGTAAATTGCCGCTGTTAACAAATTTTATTTTGTATAAGACACTGTGTTAGAGGTATTATGCTGCAAAACACATTAGGGGGTTACAAAGAAATGAAAAAAGTAGAAGTCCTGCCTTTGGCTCACACCGGAAGATACAGCTGGCCGTCCCGTATATATTGTTGAGTTATTACATACTTCAAACTGGGTGAGGTTTTCTTTGATCTTTCGTAATGTTTAGCTGAAAAAAATTATGTAGATTGCAATGTCTAAAGCTGTGTTCTTGCTCCCTCTCATTAGTCGCATCATCTTATGCTACGCGCCTTGGCAGGCGATGCAGATGCAACATAGAGACGCAAGAACGATGTAATCGCGTTGTATTTATTTTTGTCTAAGCAGATATAAATAAACGTAGAGGCGAAGTATTACCGCAAGTAAGTCTTCAAGTACGCGCGCAAAACAATATGAAATTACATGAATGCTTCAAATGTCAAATAAATACTGGCTTGTCGAGTCGCTATGTATGTTGCCCCATTGCGCCTGTCCAAGGCAGCGCATGCTTCAAGGGGTAAGTACACGCCGCGACGGCGACGAGCGACACGAAAATTGTAACTGAACGGGTGCAGAAAACGCATCGTGTGTGCTAGCGAAGCTTATTTACATAGAGATAAAATGCTGCTTATTTAGTGGCTATAGGGTGGGCGACAGCAGCAAGCGGCAATCGGTATACGGCAGCAAGCCGCCGCGGGGGCCCTCGCTCGCTTTTTTTCTGGCCAGAAGCGGCCCACAAGCGAGCGGCAGTGACGATACAGTGAACTGTAGCGACGGGCGACGACGACAGAGGACATAGACAGCAGTGTATTAATTTTTTCGCTTGTCGCTTTCACCAAGTACACTCTGTTGTTGCACCTTTTGGGTTGCGTTTTTCGCGTCGCTTGTCGCCGTCGCTGCATGTGGTCACCCCTTCATCTTAAGAAACTCCCCGCTAACGCGAGCACATGCGTTAAGAGCTAATCACGCTGTTATTTAGACATGTCTGTGATAGCCATTGAATACCAAACAGGGCATCTTGAAAATAGAACTAACAAACGCTTCAGAGCCGAGAAGCCTAATCCATAGCCCTTTGCACTAGCCACTTGCTGCCAATCCGATTCCCACAGTAGACACAATTCCCACGGCGGTGTGCGATCGCAGCGACACTTTCCACTCTAGGTGATATTGAGAAACTATGGTTCCAAGGGGAGGGATGTGGAAAGGGAGATGATGATGATGACGATGATTGCTACTGGCGTTGTTCCCGTGGTAACGGGGTAATGACGTATCATCTTACTTAAGAAATCTAATGTGTCGATATTTTATGCCCTTCGTTTAATACTAGCGCTGCTGTCAAGGCACGCACAAAATACCTTTTTTTTCCGTTGCAGGTGGTAGCTGCCCTAGGCAATTTTCCCCTCTGCTTTTCGGCCACCAGCATTCTATCTTCTTTTCGTCACCTCGACAGCCTTGAAGTTAACTCCCTTTGTGCTACCTTTAAATCCTAGGGCTTCTGGAAGCCAAATATTTCCCTCGCGTAGATTTGGGGGGATACAGTTGCATTCCAACACTAAGTGCCGCATAGTTTCTGTTCCTTTCCTCCAGACCACGCATACTCTATCATTTTGTGTACACTTCCCCACAAAGGTCTTAGTTCGCAAGAAACCTGCTCTAGCCTCGGAAAAGAAAAGCACGGCCCTTGGAATTATTGTGCACATTTTCCTTTCTGACGACCAATTTCTCTGCCCTTTACATCTCTAACGACGTTGTAGCCTCCATTTTTTCTCTACATTTACTCGTTTCTATCTGCCTTGCTCCTTTTTTAGTCGTCACCCTGGCTGTCTTTGATCCTCCACTGTTCTTTTCGTATTTCATCGTTAGCCTTCTAGTCATCCTAAGCCACTGTGTGTCCACACTTTTCATGAACAGGTACCTAAAAACTTTAGCTGTCCACCTACGTTGATCCATTGCTCTGAAGCTCCCCTCAAAGCATATTTTATACTAAGCATCTTAAACTTCAAATGACGCCGAGCCAATATCTCCCTGCACTGTTTCATTAGTTATTTTACCATGCGTTCATAAGGCCAAACTGGCTACTGCTCTCTACTTCAAATCGAGGCAGGCTAGATCGTCTGATTTTAAGTAGAGTACTGCATTCGCAAATGTGAGACCCGGTACCATTACCCCTTTCCACATTCCTCCAACTACTTCGTATTTGTTTTACCCCACAGAGCTCTATGCTTCATTATAGCTGCGTTTCGCTTTCCCTTACCCTTCAGTTGCTCCTCCAGTGTTCTTAAGTAGTTATCCCCTTCGTTTATCCACACTCCTAAATATTTATATTCCTTGCCTCTGTGTAATTCGACATGCTGGATTGACACTGCGTCAGTGCTAGTGCCATTGAAAACCATTATTCCCGATTTTACTGCGCTAAAATTTAACCCGAGGTAGGTGGCTTCCTGAGCGCTAATATTTATGACCCGTTGCATATCGGTCTGGTTATAAGCTAAAAGAACAATGGCGTCTGCGTGCAACATTCCCGGAATACGCTGTTGTACCACTTCGCCTTACAACATATGGATTAGATTGAACCCTCATTGACTTTCTTCTAGTTTATTTTCTAACCCTGCCATGTAAAGCATAAACTGTATTGGGCTCAAAGGACATCCTTGTTTTAGTCCCCGATGAGTGTTGACATGCTGCGCGCATTTCTGTCCTCCCCATGTCAGCTGTACTCTATTATCTTAATAGATCGCTATAAGGAACTGTATTAACTCGCCATCTAATCCCTGAGGTTTCAGTATTCCCCACAACAGTTCACTGTTTACGCTGTCACATGCCCCTTTAATGTCGGAGAACGTAATCCATAATGGTCTATTCTGCGCTTTCGCAATTTCAATGCACTGTGTTATCACGAACAAATTATCATCCAATCACCTGTCTTGTCTAAATCCATTTTGCGGTACTCCAAGGAATTAATTTTGTTTTAGAAACTGAAATTCAATTATGCTCCAACCAATGCACAGACAAAACACGACGTTTCGAAGCTTCCTTCTACAGGGGCCACACTGCAGCTGCGTATTATAGTCTTTCACTCTTGCTGCCCTCGCGCAAAGCCCTTCGCTGCGGCACGTAATCCGTGGGTGTACACAGAAGGGAGAGTGCCAAGCGAGCGATTGAGGTTCCCAGGGGTTCGCTGGATATGCCACGACTCAAGGAAAAGCCGCTCCCTCCAGTTCGTTTCCCTTTATCCGTGCTTGAATTTCTCATCTTATCGCCTGCATTACGAGTCTATACATTACTGACGTAACTTTGAGTGGTGTGTATGAATGCGTACTAGCTTTCTTGCCTCCGCCTGTATATATTACATTCATCCTACTTTCTAGCCAGTCCTCCGGTATTTGTTCGGTTTGTGTCGCCTTATCTGTTGCCCTCGTAAACGATGCCCGACTTTCCGGTCCAAGCAGGCTTATCAGCTGCATCGGTATTCCGTACGGGACCACTGCTGTTTGGGGGGAACCTTTTGCTTTGCTTCTTTCCAATCAAGGTTGCTCAAACTTACTTCCCTTTGCGCAGTCATTTGTGGCGATGATGTTATCGGTGCAGGTTTCCCTACCACTATTTCCCTAGACTTCTCGCTAATCACCCGATGAATACGCGCCAACGCGTGCTCCCCTTCTGAATGTTTCCCCTCCTCATCAATCAAGCACTTTTGACTGATATCGTCCTTTGAGCTTAGTGATTTTACATGGTCCTAATACTTCTTGGGTGCGCTTTAGTCCTTTTTCCGTATTTCTGCCATCCCTTGTTCGCTTTTTATTGCGAAGCACTATATGTCTAACCCCCCAGGTTTTCATTCCGGTGAAGCCGTTTTACTCAGCGCCGCTCCGCTGCTCCTCCTCGCCACCAGCGACCCATCTTTTTCTACCGTTATTTCCCTCGCCACCACTGATGCCTCTTTCACAAATTGCGCAATGGGGTGCTAATGGTGGCAGCGCCGTGATCAGATGATTGCGGAAGATCAACAGAAGCGCGAATTGGTGTAAAAGCCATAGAAAACCGCTGCCGTTGCCGGCTCGTATTCCAGCTCGTCAGGTAGCAGCGTCTCCCCTGCAGATGAAGAGTAACTTGCCTGCTTAGAACGCCAACGTGAGCCCATCATTTGTCGTCACTTTCTGCGAGACGTCTTTGCCGGTGTGTTTCACGCTTAAGCACGCGCCCATCACCGGTTGCAGGTTTATGCTTTGTTGTGGAACCCGTATTCGACATTTCTCGGGTCGAGCACCAAAGCCTACCGTCAGACGGGTGCCTTTCCTAATCGACGTTCGACGACCCCGTCTGTCGACTATGACGTCGCAGCGAACTATAAGCGCATTTACATGTTTACATGAATGCGACAGTAGCGTATCGTATTGGTTCGTCGAATCGGGCGAATTCGACGCGTTTGCGTTTACATGCATGCGCATTGGAGACTAGCGCCGCCCTGTGTAATATCTGGGAGTTGTGGGGTCGCATTGCCGGACTTACCAGTTTCCGGTCGCCGGCAAGTTGCTTATGTTCGTTTTGGAGTCTATCGCGGCTGAAGCGAAACCTGCGGGTCGTTCCCCGGTCCACCCGATCAACTACGACGATCGCTGAGCTCAATGTGTTCATTCCGCGCGTCGTCGCAAGAAATGATTGCAGCAGGCAATCATGAAGCGTTTACTTGCCCTCTGTAACGGTCCGCGCACACGCCGGCCGCGCGTGCCTGCATGGCCAATAAAGCGGCTGGAACCGGCGCAGACCATGGTAGCAACAGCTTGTCGCAGGCGGGTAAAGCTGGCTCTCAAATGTGTCTAAACACGGATACCGCAATGATGCCACGCTGTAGTTGCCAGATCAGTAGTTGAAGATACCGCTAACAATTTTTTTTAAAAGTGGGGTACAAATTTAGGATCCTAAGCTAAAATTAGACAACTTTTATGGCAATAACTGAGTATAGTTACGAGTCTGTATGCTTTTTATATCTTTTCTCAACGCATTGATGTTTGACGAACAAAAATAAATGAAATACTAAGCAAACAGAGGGGGGGCGGGGGGGGGGGGCGGGGGGGGGGGCTGAGGCGCCAAATTCAGTTTCGGTATTTTGTGAGGAGCGCCAGTCATGCTGGGGTAATTTGCAAAGGTTCACTCTACCACACCTTGGTGTCTGCTGCATCACTTCGTTGCGTGCGAAAACAAGCTTATCTACCCCCGCGCTGGAGCCCGCGCACTGCCGACGATACGGAATAAAGCCGCCGCCGCCGCCTATCTTCAAGGACACCTTCACTACATGTCCGTAGTGCTGCTGCCGGTTTTAACTCGCCGTCAGCCGGTCATATGTTACGCGATACATTGCTGGGCAGAAACGGTTCTTTTGAGCGTATATGATTCGTAAATTAAAAACAAATAAATGTACGAAACATTTTACCAAGCCTGGCCTATAACTAGGCTCTTGTTTACGTGTGCTGTTATACTTTCACTGAACGGTGTTTTACTTGAGTGAGAGATAAAACAAACGCCAACTAATATTATAATAATAACGGTAACTTTATTTGCACAATAAGGTGTTTTTTTAGAGGAGGACAAGGCGAAGTAGAAAGGTAATTCCGAATGTATAGGTGCTGAAATCTCCCGTATGGGTGTGTACGATTCGTGCATGCTCCTTCGATCGGGGAAACACGCAATCTGAAATTTTCCAGAATATAGTTGATGCTTTGCATGAAACATTTCTGAAACTCAGTGGATCAGCGACGTTATTTGATTACGCCTACTTGAATTTCCACTCCCATATGGACCATGTATATACGTGCAGAGAGGAGGATGGAGGAGGAGTAAATTTCATTCATGTGAAATGGGTGCCCGTCTGGTGGGGCGTTAAGAAAAATTATTCTGTCCTTGCCTGGTGGCCTTCGCCAATAAATGGAAACGGCCACTTCCATTCACGCCCAATTATCAGGACCACCCCGCCTGAAGACGGTTTTGCCTGAAATGCCTGCGGGTTTGGCCGGAAATCTGTCTGTCAATAGAAACAGCCTAGGAAGCATGTTGAGGTAACACACATATGCGCTTTCTTGGGTCGCTATGGGACCGTCATGTATTTTGTGCAAGGCGATAGTCGACGAAGAGATATATGTCTTCCGTGAAAAGTAAATGAATTTGAGTGTACCTATAAACAAGTTATTGCCCCTCATTAGTTCAATCATAGTGGTTAATTTTGAAAAAGCTGCCAAACATAACTATAGCAGGTGAATCAGACTGCCTAGCATGAGACTATCATCATTCGCTAGTGTAGAGGATTCAGACACTTAAAGTGTATTGCATATGGCAGTCATTAAGAAAGCCGACAATAAATAAACATTCAATTTTATTATTTGCGACAGTTACATCTGCACGTATCAGTTCCGCCAGGGCCACCTGGTTCTTCAGTTGTATACACCAGATACAAGGAAGGAATACGATATGCGAATGGGATACGCGATAGAAGAAAGGAATTCGATATGCGTAGCACAGCCTTCTCATTTATGTCAACATCAGACCGGTGGCCGCAAAGGTGTCACTCCAGACCTTGTCGAATTTCCACGCTTCCATTCCAGCGTGCTCACAGCAACAATGATGATGACGAAGTTACATTACCAAAGCTGGGTTCCAGTAATGCTGTAGCTGATTCTGAAAGTTCTGGCTAATGCTCATTCAGATTGTGGTCCCCAGAATTCTTATTTTCATCAAAAATAATGGAGCATCACAATGCCATCAGCCCGTGCATCATGTGCTTCGCACAATAGAGCATATTCAGTGTCGCAATTCTGGCAACGAAAAAAAGAAATTTGACATTGACAGCCTTGCCCTATCATCCTTCCACCGGTTTTGTTTGAGGTGTGCAAGCTGAGCCCAATAAAATTTTGTACACAAGTTACTTTTCATACGTACATTACTCTTTGGCTGTCAGAACAAGCAAAAATAAACACAGAAAAAGCAGGGGGTCATATGTACGAGCAATTCTCAAACAAATTTTATTTCACCACCAGACCTATGGAAGCTTGTGATGGTAACAGCAAGGCTAAGATGATCTAATGTGCGACTTTAAAGAAAGGAAGAAACTGTAGAAGAAAGCTGGGAGGTTAACCAACGAAAGAAGAACTGTCCAGCTGGCCGCGCAACATGTGGAAATTGAACAGGAAACATGAAAGGAAAGGAAAGGAAATGGCTGCTATAAATTAAAGGGTACAAAATTCTGGAGCAAATAAAAAACATGGCCTGGAAATGGCCTGTACAAAGATAGCAACATGGGCGAAAAAAAGAAAAGGCATAAAACATGCAGGCAAAACGACAAAATGGGCAAACGAAGGATGCTGCATGCTGGTAACACCCCTACAGCACCTGTGACTATTTTTCTTTCTTATTCACTTCAATCTGCCTTTTCAAGGCAAGAATTGATTTGGCTACTTCGGCTCCATCTTGTCTAAAACCACTGAAATATGACTGATTTTCTGTGTACATGATGAAAATAGGGTACATAATTTAGAATATTTTAAAATTTCTCCTGAAGTGTCTGCTCCTTTGTGGCGAGCTTTCGTGCCTAACTGACTCGCAGAATTGCATTTGCTTTGTGCATTTTTTGCTCTTTCACGCTGCCTCTGTTTGTATTTGTTTATTTCGTTCTTCTTCACTCCTCTAGTGCTCGAGGTTTTTTATCATGACATTGGTTTTTCTTCAAAACTGTTTTTTGGCTTTTAGCCCTGTCTGTTTATCGGCTTTAAACCTGCCATAGATTTGCTGGAGCAAATTAGTTCCCCACATTATTTTTCTCTTTCTTTATTGTGGGAGAGGGGGGGGCATGGAATTTTAAAAGTTAAAGATCCCTGCAGCGACTAATGAACACTTGCACTACTTTATTTGTGGTTGGAAGTACTGAAAGCTATACTTCCACAAACCCAGAATGGAAATGCATGTTCTACATGATATCTTCTAGTCTCTTGTTTGCTTTTAAGTGCGAATGCACTTCTTAAGCGACCCTGAATCACGCGTCCACCGCCGTCCGTCCATCCGCACAACATACCCACTTAGGGCGATTGGCCAAGAAGAGTTTTTAAGTGCGAAAGCGACCCCACCACATACCCACTTAGGGCGATTGGCCAAGAAGAGTTCCTTCGCTACCCATTCAGCATATCTTCGTGATACTAACCACTTCCTACGGCAAATTAACAACATAAAAATCCCTGATGGCGCCTTCCTTGTAACTATAGATGTAACTTCTCTGTACACAAATATACCTCACCGAGATGGGATTGAAGCCCTGGTTGAATCCTATAGCATACATCGGGATCACGAGGCGCCAAGCCCACAAGTCATTGAAACTTTGACCAGGCTAGTGTGGAATTAAATAGCTTTTAATTCCACAATCAGTATTATCTTAAGCGACCCTGAATCACGCGTCCACCGCCGTCCGTCCGTCCGCACCACATACCCACTTAGGGCGATTGGCCAAGAAGAGTTTTTAAGTGCGAAAGCGACCCCACCACATACCCACTTAGGGCGATTGGCCAAGAAGAGTTCCTTCGCATCACCCGTGCATTCGCACTTCCCCATGCTCCCCTTCGGGGAAATTCGGGTGAATTTTTGTTGAGGTTTTTTTCAGGTTGCTATAAAATACATTATTTGCGACCTAAAGCAACCCCGCAACAGTGATAATATGACTGGTGTGACGGCCCCCAAGCATACAACCAATGCCCTATTTTCTACTCTTACCTAGAAAGAGGAAAAATCTCGTGCGTGATGAGTTTCTTGATGCACATAGCATATTACAATTAGGCTTGGGTATATCAGGGCTATTTAATCTAAGCTAATCCAAGTGCACTACCTGAAAGCATATCAACTGGATGCAAAAAGTTGACACACATCCTGCAGGGGCCCTGTAGACAGGCATTTACATTATCTGAAAAATCGTGTTTGTTTAGCAAAGCGGGGAATAAAATTTTGAGTTTCATTTATACGCATTTCTTAGTAGCATTGTCAAGTTCAAACTTTTATTCACTAGAAAAGCAAGCGGTTTTAAAGAGCACCTCAACGGAGCGCGAAGGCAGCATCAGCTGACGCATACTGGGAGAGGGGGGGGGCTGAAACATGGTAAAATAACACGGTAGAGACGGGGAAAACGAAGAGACCACACAGGACTAGCGTTGGATATCAACTGAGCTACTTTGCCCCACGCAAAAGATATACAGAAACAGAGCATGCGCGAACTCGGGCAAAGCAAACAGGAAACAAATCAGGAGAAAAAAGCAATCACGGGAAGTGGCTCGTTTCTAAAAGAAGAAAAAGAAATATTATTGAGCATTCATGGGAGCTCACCTGCATTCAACCCATCCCGGGGATGTGAATAGGGAGGGGGATAGGGTATGATGAGGAAAGGTAAAGGTTAGAAAGGAGAGGAAAGAGTAGAAAAGAGTAGTTCCACTGCGGTCGATTCCTTCGCACACACCACAACTCGAACACTGCTCGCTGGTGTCATGCTGCGTCCGGAAGACAAGAAGCCTCGACGGGAATTGTAAACCGTAGAGGCGAGCCTGCTGTGACGAGGAGCGAAGTCTGCGGCCGTTCCGAGCACTGCGGAGTTCGCTCGAATGGAGCGCGGCCGACAGACGGGTACCAAAGAGCGGGAGCTGCACTTCACGGCCCACACCAGCACAGCCAAATCCGGGCGACATCCAAATGCAGGGCGACGGAACCCTTCTTAGTTGCGGAGAATTCAACACTGCATCTAGCGCGTTAACACGGCACGAACATTGGCTACCTACCCCTGGAAAAACTTCATACAATGTTTTGACACACGAAAGTTGTCCCTGCGCATTCACGGCAACGGAGGCTGCCACGATGGAATTCGTAAGTTGCCAGGTGAATCCCCATTACTGCCGCCAGCTCTAGTAGGCCAAAAGACAGCGGGTAATGGTGTGAGGGTGGCATAATGGCTGCTCTCGGGTTTAGCACGTTTTAATACACGGGCTGGCCGGGCAGCTTTTCCTCTAGAGTCCGTAGTATTAACTATGGCTTGTCGCCACTCTTCCAAATCAACCTCATCGCGAAAAATAAGTTCCACTTGCGCGAAAGCAGATGATAGTGTGGCGAAAAATTGAGCTAGGGATTATCAGTGCTGATTTTAAAAGCGGCGATCACATATCTACCGTGATGCTTATCCTACGCTGAACGGCCGCGGAAGTTCGAGACCCGGCACCGCGGCGCGCGGTTTGGCGAGCGGCCGAAAGATGGCGTTACCTGTGCGGAAGAATCAAGACATGCCATGACAAATTTCTTGGGCACCGATCGCTCAAACGGCAATAATCGCGGAAATAAAGTTCCACATACGAGAAGGGGGATAGTAACGTGGCGAAAGGTGTTAAGGATCGTCATCCGCAGTAGTACAGACAGAAGCGATCAAATATCGGCCACGATGCTAAGCCTAAAGTTCCCAACACCCGAGCCGAGCCGAGAAATGCGAAGGTTCTGCCGCTACATGCGTTCGGAAGCCGCATTTGCGTTCTCGATCTACTCTGGTTTCGCGCATCGGATGCGACGCGTCTTTCAAGCGCATTGTCCTGCTTACATGCGATGCGATGCGGTATGGTGCTGAGACATATCCAATGCGGTAGTTGAAGTTGAAGCTGTTTATTATTGTGCAGCTTTCACATGTACAAAATACAAACAGCAGTGTCTGGGTCCGTAGCTTTAGGCTAGTTATGGACCCATTCAAAACATAGAAATTGACATAGGGGAGTACCAACACGCGTACAAAAATTCAATAAAAAGGTATAAAGGTAAAGACAGCTTGCCAACAGCACAGCACACAAAATAAAGTAAAGCAGAAAGAGTAAGATTAAGAGTCACTAGTTAAAGCCTTACGATACAAGAGAACACTTGGAAAAAAATATTGTACAGAAAAGAAAAACCCGAGAAATTCAGGGAATATTACAAGAATATTGCAATACATAACCATGATGAGCTTGCCGTAACAGAAAAGGAGTGTGATTTTAGGACAAGGAAGATAAAAAATAAGCTTTCAAATACGTCGTGACATTAGAAGCACATTGATTTAAACACAAGATGACTGTACAAGGACGCTCGTTCCAAATCTTCACACCAGTATACTGCAATCGCCGATGGCCGTATACATTCTGTATAGGTGGTATTAAATATTTGCCTTGACAGGCAGAACGACTATTTATGTTAGATATCCTAAGCATTGTCGCTGGGAAAGGCAAGTTGTTATGAATGATGTTATGCAATAAAATGACTGAACGGTAGTCACGCAGCAATATCACCGGCATTATCTTACTGTGAATAAACAATGGTTTCGACGGTGAGCAATGTGCTACAGAATTAATTATCCGTAACGCTCTTTTTTGGAGGCGCAAAGTAGGGGCAATATACTTGCTGTAAGTGAATCCCCATGCTTCAATGCAGTATGACAAGTGTGAGTGAAATATAGAAAAATATACAGTGCGCATTGTTTGAAAATCGAAGTGGCGTCGACTTTTGGCCAGAATGAAACAAGCATAAGACAGTTTTTTTCTAAGATTCTCTATGTGTGGCCTCCAGTTAAACGGTTGGTCGAGAATCACACCCAAGTAGGAGATTGTCTCAATACGACCAATTTCGGTATCGCGTATGCGTACTGCGATTGGTATAGTATTGTGGGCTTTGTATGGGGACCTGAACAAAATATATATAGTTTTAGTGGTGTTCAGAGTCAGTTTGTTACACACAAACAGTTTGTGAACATTTTCTAGTTCGTTGTTGATAATGCACTCGGCATCCAACAACGATTTCGATCTTACTAATATTGCAGTGTCATCGTCGTACAAAACAGCCTGGGCACTACGTAGACAATCAGGCAGGTCGTTGATGTACAGTGTAAATAGTAAGGGCCCTAATATTGACCCCTAGGGGACTCCCATGTTTATTTGTTTTAAGCTAGAGGTATGTTGGTCTATATTTACTGCTTGTTGGCGACTGTGAGGTAACTTTTGAAGAACTAGAGAGCCACACCCCTAATGCCATATCGTTGTAACTTACTTAGTAAAATGTCGTGGTCAACGGTATCGAATGCTTTTTTGATATCCAAAAAAATAACGACGGTATATTCACTGTTGCTAAGGTCCTCATTAATTAAATCAGAAACACAAATTATTGCCGATGTAGTAGACTTAGTATCTTGAAACCCATGCTGATGCGGTGAAATTATGCCATTTTTATTAATAAACTGCCCTAGTCGCTGGGCTATTAGCTTTTCAAATAAAGTACTAATGCAACTAAAATCAGAAATTGGCCTGTAATTACCGTAGTTATTAGGGTCCCCAGCTTTGTATATTGAAACAACACGAGCGACTTTCAAAACATCGGGATAGACACCAGTAAGGAATGCCTTATTAAAAAGCGAGACCAAAGTGAGGGCCAGAGTGTTAATGTTGTTTTTAAGGATAGATACCGGAATGGTATCGATTCCAGTAGCCTTACCAGAGTCAAGCAGTTTGGCAGTTGATATAACTTCTTCGCATGTTATGTCCTAGAAAGCGAAAGATAACTCGTGCCACGGAGGCAGGTGAAGGCATTCAGTATCACGCATCTCGGCTATCAAGTTCGTGCCGACAGCGCAGAAGTGGTTGTTACATTTTTCAGTTAACGCTTGGAAATCAGCTGAGCAGTCTAGAACGGGTAGCATTCTCTTGGGAACGGTAGGTCGAATGATAGAATTTATGGTTGCCCGAAGTTGTTTGCTGTTTCCTGCTGACTGATTAATTCGAGTACAGTAAAACTGCTTTCTCTGTCTTGGCATCATGGCCACAGCTTTATTTCTATGCTTCTTATACTGAAATGAATAGTAAGCATTTCCTCTGTTTTGTTTCATTTTTTGATGCCAGTGGTCACGAAGTTTTATCGCTTCTAGAACCGCCTCAGTTATCCAAGGGCAGATTGGATGAGTATAATATTTTTTACAGCTGATTTCACGGCACTCTTTAAAGGGACACTGAAGTGAATTTGTCAAGCTCCCGTTTTTGCTTGCACTGCGTAGACTGGCTCAAATTAGCACACTTTTCATCGTTTATCCGGTTGACAAAACGGTAATTATTTTACAAAGCGCGAAAGAAGAAAAACTACCATGCGCGGTTTGCGGCGGCCGCACCAACTAAGGCTGTGACGTTGAGAGGAGGGGCGCCGTGATTGGACGATGCCCAAGGTTAGCAATCACACAAGTTTCGGTTTCGGTTTCGGTTCTGTAAAACATAACCAATGGCGTTGTTGGATGGGCATTCTCAATATCTCAGGGTCTATTCGATTCAGCCTGCACCTCTTGAACCAGTTCACAGCGGTGCAAAGTGGGTTCCGCCATCGGCGGAACCAGCCCTGCACTTTTTTCGTCTGCTTCTGCACCTCCTCGGCAGGGAGTGCAGGCAAAGCCGTGAACCCGTCCTGCACCCGTCGGCACCACCGGTGAATCGAACGGCGCGGTTCAGGTGCCGCGAGCTGCACCGCTGAAACGAACGGCGAAGTGCGGCACCGCCTGAACTGGTTCACGCGGTGCAGGTGAAACGAATAGACCCTCAGTAATCATCGTACCGCGCTTCTGCCATGTTGTCGGCTGTAAAATGCACAAGATAAGCCTCCCAGGACGGCTTGTAGTCGTAGCATTCACTAGCCGAGACCTACGCAGTGCATGAACGCCCTCCGGGTACCCGCAGACGCCCAAATGTCATGCGCTTTTCCCCCATATTTGGAGCTTGCCTCCCTCATGCCTGTATCGTAAAAAGCGTGTTCGCACCAGGCCAAGGGTCTGTTCATTCTGGCCTGTGCCCACTGCCTGCAAGCAGTCGGCGCTTATGGCAACAGCACGCCAACGAGAACTCGCTAGCGCGCCAGTGCCAGCCTGCGCGCGTTTTGTGAACTAGTTCGTGTAGCCATGAACGTTGCGGCCCAAAAAAAGGTGAACTCGATATAGAAAACATCGGCGGAAAACAAAAAAGTTAACTTACAAAAAAAAAAGCACGTACCCGCGGGGATTCGAACTCGTGACTTGCAAAATTTTTGCGGCGACATAAACGGCGCCCCAGACCACTGAACCACGGAGCGGGACGCAAAGGCCTTGCTAATATAAGGTATATATTGTACAACCGGTTTACACTTTTATTTAGTTTTGGCATTTCAAGCAGCTTAGGTGACTATTTGTTGTACTGCGATCGTGCAGTAAGCGTCGCCCGAGTTTCCACAGTAGCTCACGTCTACCAATTGCATTTCGTAGACGGAAAAGCGTTCGCAGATGCGTAGTCGTGCTGCTGACCGCTGTGCTTGTTCGCCCAGCGCAAAAAAGTGCTTCCCGCGCCCTAGTTTTACGCTGTACGGTAAAAATATCAGTTGATTTTATTTCCTTAGTACCTATATTGACTTCGCTGACTCTTCTCCCGCCTTCAAGAGGCCTTATATTTTCCTACTGGCGTACCAGTCAGCGAAGCGTCGAGCGCTTGTGTGAAGCGACCTTGACTTGGAGCTAGATACAGTGTACAACAAACCAAGTAAAGAAAGGCACATTCTTCCATTCACAAACGTGTCCTGGCTTCGTTTCAACTAAGCGAACGAATTGCGACCAAGCAATTTTTTTTAACCTCCTTGATTGCGACGACTCGCCGGCGGCCGGCGGACGAAACGCTGGGCCGACTGACTCTGTCGGCCGGGGAGCCGTGCAGTAGCGCAGCCGTGGCGCAGCCAATTGCCAGCTCATCCCCTCCTGAGGTCACACGAAAACGCCACAGAAAATGGGCGAGCGTAAAGAGAGGAGGACAGCATTTTCGAATTAGTTTTTCTACTAAATAAAATCGCGTAAACGCGCCTAGAGTGGTCGAAACATGGCCTGGGGACTCCGGACTACAATTTGCGCTAGTAATCCCGCAATGTTTACATATCACTTCAGTGTCCCTTTAAAGGGGCCCTGAAAAGCGTTTTGAGCACACTAAATGAACTAGCGCAATCGTTAGATTGGGTCGTCAACGTTATCTGTGCCAAGTATTACTCTTTTACGGGCAGCTGAAAGCTCACACTTTTGTTGCAAAGTTCGTCGCTTTTTTGTCATCTTTCCCTTCGTGTTTTAAATGCAGAGCATTTCTTAGCCTCGCCTCTTCCTGCGTCGGACGGCGTCCACAGCTCCGCGTCCGCAGCAGGTGCGCCTATCCTCCTTCTCTCCTCTCTCTCAACAGCAGCTGGCGCGCACATGTGTCGTAGTCAGTCCGTTCGCTCCATCACGGTCTCGACGTAACAGGTGCGTGATAGCAGCGCGGTGGGGCGTGGAAGGGCGCGCGCTGCTTGCGCACGCGCGCTCTCCCCCCCCCCCCCCCCCCCCCGTACTGCTCTCCCTCTACGACGCGCGCTGCAAATATAAAGCGGCTAGCGGTCGCTCGTGCTTCAGTCACTGCGTTGCTCCTTCCTTTCTTGGTTGACGCTCGCTCCACCCTAACGCGACTTTACTCTCCTCCCTCTACCCCAAACTAACACCAACGCAACTACGACCCAACTACCCACCCTAACGCGACTTTACGCAGCGTCAACGACCCCCAATGCTCTGCATTTACTCGTGTTCCCCTCGCGGGAAGCCGCGGGCATTTTTTTGACGCCGCCATCTTCACATGTCTACGTCATCGATTCCCAGATGTTCGTCATGAGCTAGACATCCTGCTATTGGGCGACTTTTTCACGCTCTTCCGGCAAAGAGATGAGTCGTCTGCTCAGCGTCCGCTCGCCGGTGATCTGCCAGCGTAGTGCCGGAGTGCTTGGACATTTTACGACAAACGAAACAAGTGTAAACAAACGCTTAACCGTGTGTATTGAATGCAACACGGCCATAACACGACATGGATATTCTCTTACCTGAGTACGTTTCATAAAGAAAGCGTTGAAGCTCCGTGGCACTTCTTTCGTGCAATCGCAGACGCCCTGAGCCGAATGCCCGGATTTGACGCACAACTTTTTATTCAACTTCAAAACAATCCAGAGATGCGTTTCGAATGAACACACTGTCACAACATGCGTTGCAAGCCTCAACAGCGATTGACAGACGATGGGTTGCCTCCTCCTGCACGTCGTAAATTCGGCACTCACCTCGCGCGCGGTTTGCGGGGACGAACAGCAAGTCAACTATGGCGCAGAAGCCGTGATGGCTTTTAGCCACGCACACTGCACATACCCCATGCGAGGTTGAGTCGTACGTCGCTCGAGAAAGATAATCCAGACCATGGGAAGCACTATCCACCCGCAGAAGCACAGCGTCGCATTTCATCGCGAAACAAAGGCGTCCACAACACACACACCATCGCCTTCCTGTAATGCCAAACGCATCTCGCACTTCCCAATGGGAAAGAATGATACGCCTGCAGTACCCACATGTCGCGAGGTGGGGCCCCGAGCTGAACCGAGATCACGGAACCGTAACTGACTTCTAAGCGGTTTGTGCCTTGTTGCCAAGGCAACCGATGTTTCAGATTGTCAAAGAAATGGCGCTCGCTCCAGCGCTAGAAGGCTCAGAGCCGCGGCGGAGAATGTTTTGCCAACGTTGCCGCTCTCCACCACGCGTCGCCCCAAGCTGAACAGGTTTTGTGCAACCGTGCGTTTTGTGCACGGGTTTTGTATCGGTTTAAAATGTCTTTTTCACATGCCGCCGGCAGGAATTACCACCGCCGCAAAATAGGACCCAGCACCAGCGGGGCCACATCTGATACGGCGCTTTTTGGATAAACAGTGCGCGGTCCATCAAAGAGAACGAGCACACGATCCTCCCCGTGCGGCTGCGAGTTCGCCGCCGATAAAAAGTCCCGTGCCGCCGATAGCAATTGCACCAACGTACACCGCGAAAGGGCAAAGCCAGGCCGCCGCACACATGCGGCCAGATTTTAAATGCAGAGCATTTCAGTAACTCACGATGTCACCCGCGTTGACGTCCGTCGTAGTCCGCACCGTCGTTGTCCGCACCCCTCCCTACACTATATATAAAAAAAATACTATCCCGCGCCTGGTTTCGATCCCTGGACCCTGCGGGCGGAACGCAATGTACATGGTGCTCTACCCACTGCGCCACAAAGCCGACACAGAATGGGAGGCTACGAACGCGCCTTATATCCTTGACTCATTCAAACTACGCCAAGAAGCTGCTGATACAACGCATTCACTACCACCAACTCCCCAAACACTAAACGTTAACGCAATACACCCACCCCCTATGCGACGCATTTACTCGAGTCTTCCTCGCGGGGAGATGGGACCGCCAAAAGCAACGCGTTGTGGACTGCGCAGTAAGGTGCCGGCACGTGCGAGAACCGCTCGCGCTTTTCGTTCGCTTTTCCAGCCTTGAGCGGAGTGCGGGATTCATGGTGTCAACAAAGCTTGCCCGTAGCAGACGACAGTCTGAGCAGCGCAATAGCGGAAGTACGTCACCTCTGAGGAGCGCAGCATCATGGGAGGGAAGGCTCGCGCGTCGTCAACAGCGGAGAGTAAGTTGAAAGGAGGAGGAAACGCGGCGCGAAGATAATGCGCGGTTTTTGATTTACGATTTCTCATCTAATACTCATCGCTTTAACAAAATTCTTGCGGGAAGAGATTGCTAATACATTGCTTTATTTGGTTACATGTACATCCATGCATCGGCGGAAGGTATTTCAGGACCCCTTTAAGTACGGCCTGAATTTGTTCGATCAGCAGACGGCAATGTTCATTAGCAGTCATAGGGTTAAATGCATTAAAACTGTATTCGGACAATAACGTTGTTGCTTTAGTAAAATTAGTTCGAGTGACATATTCAGCGTTAATTCTACGTTCTTGGTGCGCATTCTTTAAACGGTACAGAAGGGCAACACCCTGGTGATCAGCAATAGCGGTATCGTGTACACCAGACAAAAAACAGGCCGTAGCAAAGTTACCCAAGATATGATCAATGCACGTGGCACTTGTTTCCGTTATTCTGGTTGGCGTTGAAATACAATTGTGACGACCATACGAATCGAGGGGGTCTGTGTATTCTTGAATGGAACTGCCTAAAATATCGATGTTTGTATCACCCAATATAATGGCTCGTTTATTGTTCTCCGTGAGCAGAGCAGACACCGTTTCTAAGTCATCGAAGAAAAGGCTGCCGTCAGTCTGAGGTGCCTTGTACACGACTCCTAAAATCTAGCTCAACAAACAAAATTTCAGCGTCAGAACGCACAGAGGAATTCAGCAAATGACATCGTTCAAAAGTTACGGAGTGTGGGCTAACGTACGGGATAGCAGAGGACCCCGGCTAGCTTTGCTAGAGAACGCTACGCGCCGTACACTAGCCCTGCGGAATCCGAAGACTCACGCACGGGTTCGGGTACTCACATGCGGTAGACAGGCTCCGGCAATCCAAAGTAAGGCTTTATTGCCTGGCAGATACAGTGCATACACCAGACAACACGACTCTCGCTCGCGGGGAGACAGTGGCTCCTGTCGCTCGCTCAAGCCGCTGGGCTCAGACCTCGATATCCGTCATCACGGTCGCGGGAGCAGGGGAGGCATCCCGAGGCGACCGATCAGGGCAGAATCTCTCGGCAGAGTCCCCGCGGACCATTCGCGCGTCCCGCAGGTCGGCTCGGGGGGAGAGGAGGTCTCCCCCGGCGCTCGAGGAGAGGGCGGCGAGGGAGAAGGCGACGACCGGTCTTCCTTCCCCCTCGCCCTCCGCACACGTTCGCGGCAAGCCGGTTCGGCGCGTCGCGCGGGGTCATGAAGAGGACACGACCTACGTGACGCGCCGGCTACCCAAAATGGCGGCACCCAGCTCGCGGAAACATGTGCAGGCGAGGCGTAAGGAAACAAGGGTCCCCACAGGAGCTCCTAATAAACAAATCAACGCCACCTCCTCGGTGACTGGAAAGGCTGTGGCTAGCGTTCCGTCCAGACGGAACGATATACAAGTGCTAAAGTTCCGTCCAGACGGAACGGTGTGCTGCGGGTTATTCTTCCGTCCAGACGGAATACAACTGAGAGCTTAGAGTTCCGTCCAGGCGAAGCCGGCGTGAAATTTGTATAGTTCCGTCCAGACGAAAGCGAAACCGGCTGATTAGACGCCATGCTCACTCTTCAGATCTGGTGTAGAGGTCGCGCCTCGCATAATGTCGCTATTGTACTGGGTTCGATTCCCCCCGGACATACTTTTTTTTTCGCGTGGTTGTGCCAGCGTTTTGTAACAGCTAACTTCGTGTCCACTTTACAATTGACGCGGTGAGAGCAGTCAGCCTTGATTTTGCACTCAACCGGCCGCTCCGCTACCGCTCACTAGATCTAAGGACGCGTATCCATCGCCAGAGTTCCGATCATCTGTAGTTCGTAATGCTGATCACTAATTAATGGTTATTCTGGCTAGTCAATAAGCGGAAGTGGTTTACACGGGCACAGTTCCCTACGGTTAAGCGAACCGCAGTTAGACAAAACCGCAGTTTGCTGCGTATACACGACAGACGAAACTGCGGTTACCCCGCTAACCGTGGTTAGTGCACACTGAGTTTGGCCACCTCAGTTCGGTCACGCTAACCGGAGTTCCCGCAGCTGCAGTGCTCAAAATCACACAAGTCAGTTTGGACGCAAGTGGCGTCGCATCACCGAAGGCGGAAAAAATATCACCTGCCGTTCGGAGGAGACGAAGGTTCTCAAATAGCGGGCGCCCCTAAGCTGCCCCCAAGGGGCGCTTGCGTTCTTTGCGTCGCTCTCGCAGTCAGCGTGATCGCACGACTGCGCGTCAGCAGCGGCTCGTTTCCCGATCCACCCGATCAACTACGACAAAAGCCGTGCTAATTTTGTAAATTCCGCGCGTCGTTCGCCAAAGCAGGCAAAAATGGTGCGTTTTCAGCACTCGGAAACGATCGGCGCGCACGTCGGCCGTGCTTGCAAACATGCCGGCGCGCCCGCCCGCACGGCACTGGAAGCGGCTCGAACCGGCCCAGACCACGGCAGCAACAGCTTATCGTCGCTCTTCTAAATCAATCTGATCGCGGAAAAGAACTTCCACATGCGAGAAAGTGAATGTTAGTGGGGTAAAAAATTGTGCTGTGGATTGCAATTCGCAGTTGTAGAGATAGCGGTGGTCAAATATCCACCACGACGCTAAGCCTAAAGTTCCCTACACCGAGCAGACATGAGAAAACCAAACCGGTTGCGAGCTGTTGTGGAAGCCCCTCACGTAAATCTCGCCGCTCGCGAGTGCGCTGCGTTTAGGCCTGAAGCGACTGTTTTAACGATATTTCCTTTTGTCTACACTGCTTCTCTTTTGTTTTTTATCGTGAAGTTAAAAGTGTGTTAATTTAATTGTGTTACACTCACAACCAAGTGACCGCAGTCACCATGGTCACCACACTTCAAATTTCGCGTGTAACAGCCAAAACCGCAGTTTCCGATAACCGCGGTTAAAGTTTAGTAACCACGGTTGAACTTAACTACGGTTACTTCCGCCGAGTACAAACTTCAACAAACTAATTCTAACTCCGTCAAACGGAACTCCAAGCCGCTACCTCGACCACGCCCGCTTCACAACAAGCAGCGAGAGCAGTCTTTCTTAATATTTACCCAGCCGAACGAACCACTTCCGCTCATTGACTAGCCAGAAAAAATCGCGCCAATCCACCCCGTGAATGTGGTTGGAAAGCAAAGCTGTAAACGGCATCCATAACGATTACCCATGCGACGTCACTTAAATTCACTCACATCGCTCTACAAATAGTAAAACCAGAGAGAAGTGAAATGCACTTAACCACACCATTTATTACTTCAAAGAGATATTCTTGGTAAGGTTAAATCAATGCATAATGCATGAACGGTGTTTGGTTGAGTTGTATTGGTGTAGCACAAGAGTGGAAACTTTTTTTTATAAAATAAAGTAAGCTCCAACCCGGTGTTAGACGATCTGACTTCTCCGTCTCTGCGCCGCGGAAGGAGGCGACGAGATTTGCGGCAGAGAAGGAGGAGGAGGAGGAGGAGGAGGAGGAAGAAATACTTCTATTCAGATTCCTGATGATGATGATGATGGTTTAAGTTTAATAGCGCAAGGCCGACATGGGCAAAGAGCGCCAAATACAAAGTTATTTGATGAGGAGGGAAATCGAATAACGTCAGTTAATGACTGTGAGCACGGCTGGTGTAAAGGGCCAGGGTGAAGAACGTGAGTGGTTAAAAGATAGGTGGCTGGTGTATAGGACCAGGGGTAAAACTATGGGTGATATGAGATGAGTTGTAAGAAATGAACGTCAGATAGGAACTTAAAGGTGCGCTGAACAGAGAACATGGCATCATCTCCTAAGAAGTCTGACGGGTGTGGTGGAATATGTCGTGTGTGTAGTTGTGGGAAGTGTTTGCGTCGTGTAATGTCGAGTGCCTTGCATTGTATGAGGATGTGGATCATAGATAGGGCCTCTCCGCACCTGCTGCACAGAGGTCTTGGAGATCCAGTGAGCAGGTGCGAGTGCATTGCATGTGTGTGCCCTATTCGTAATCGAGCCAAGGCAACTTCAGTGTATCTATTACGTGTGTCGGTGGTGTATGGTCCTAAGGTGGTTTTATTACGTGTAACTTGTTGTCTGTTTGTTCGCTCCAGTGTGTTTGCCATGTTTTGCGAAGTTGTTGTCTGATGTGTGGTTTCACGTCGGTGTAGGGTAATGTGGTTATGTCTACTGTATTCAAGAGTGTAGCAGCAGCAGCCATTCGATCCGCTGTTTCGTTCCCGGCGATACCACAGTGGCCAGGGACACAGCAAAGGACTAGTTCAAATTTGTGGACATACACAGACATAATACCCTTGACTATTAAATTTATAACGGGATTTTTTGAAGACTTTGTTGACGACAACGCCCGCACAACACTGAGAGAATCTGTATATATAATGAATTGCGGGATGTGGCTTTGAAGGATATGATTAACAACCAGAAGTACACCATAAGCCTCTGCCGTAAAGATACTTGTATTACTGTTAAAAGTTCTAGTCACACTAAGGCCGGGCCCATGCGCCGCGCAGGACACCGAGGTGGAAGTTTTAGAGGCGTCCGTATAAAATTCAGAACATTGGTACTTCTGCTGCAAGTACAAGAAGTGCTGCAGAATCGCACATGTGGGAGCTCGGTTTTTATCTACATGTGTGAATGATGTGTCCCATGACACAGGGCGGAGATGCCATGGTGCTATGAAATCTGTTACAGAACTTTGGATAGTATCTAAAAAGGAGACAGCAAGCTCTGACGCTTCCTCTCTAACTCTGTAAGAGAAGGGCGCAGAGAACGATGGTCGATTTAAAAGGAGTTCAGTCATGGAGGTATCATGAAAAACTGATTTAAAAGGATGATGAGGCATGGGTGAAATTTTAAAAGCATAAAGGAGGTCTGTGTATGCTCGCTGACGTTGTAGGTTCCATTTGTTGCACTCAACATACAGGCTTTCGACCGGACTAGTTCGGAAGGCACCACACGACAAGCGGAGCCCTAGATGAAGCACAGGGTCCAGCAATCTGAGGGATGTTTTAGTGGCTGACCCATAGACAACGCTACCATAGTCCAGTCGTGAACCTATTAGGCTGGTAAAAACACGTAAAAGAAGTTGTTTGTCAGCACCAAAAGAGATGTGCGAATGAACCTTCAGGATATTCATTGTTTTTAAGCATTTATGTTTTAGTTGTTTTATGTGTGGGATGAATGTGAGCTTTTCGTCAAAGATTATACCTGAAAACTTGTGTTCCTTTTTTACAGGAATAGAGACACCATTGAGTATAATGTCAGGATCCGGCCGGATACCACGCCTCTTGGAAAACAAAACACAAGTGGACTTTCCTGGATTAAATTTAAAACCGTTGCTATCTGCCCAGCCGGCAAGCTTGTTCACACTAAGCTGGACTTGCCGCTCGCAGATAGACAAGTTACACGATTTGAAGGAGAGTTGAACATCGTCTACATAGATTGAACAGGAGATCGATGGTGGCAGTGCCTTCCGAAGAGAATTCATTTTTACAATAAACAAGGTGCAACTCAAAACACCACCTTGCGGCACGCCGTTTTCCTGCACATGCACCCTAGGGAGTGCCGCTCCAACTCGCACGCGAAACGTTCTTTCAGACAGGTAACTAACAAGCGTATTCATCATGTTACCCGACATGCCACAGGACTTCAAATCGCTGAGGATGCCGTACCGCCAAGCAGTGTCGTACGCCTTTTCAAGATCAAAGAATACTGTCATACAGTACTGCTTATGGAGGAAAGCATCTTTAATATATGACTCTAACGCAACGAGTTGATCGTTCATAGATCGCCCCGCCCTAAAGCCTGCCTGGCAGCTCTCGAGAAGACCGTTGTACTCTGAGAAGTACACGAGTCGCCTGTTTATCATCTTCTCGAGGAGCTTACACAGTCAGCTTGTCAGGGCAATGGGACGATAACTGGCGGGAGATGAATGGTCCTTCCCTTCCTTTAGGAAAGCAACTACTATGGCCTCCCTCCAAGAGCGTGGAACGTGCCCCGAAAGCCATATTTTATTGTATAGGTGTAAGAGTGTTTCAAGAGTGTCTGGGTGTAGGTGTTGTATCATGGCGTATGTAATCTTATCTGCGCCTGGGGCTGAAGGTTTGCACGCGCTCAGGGCAACCCCCAACTCATAGAGAGTGAATTCAGAGTTGTAGGAAATATTTGATTTGTCTTTGTCTTGTAAGGGCTTTTTTTCTGCAGATGTTTTGTGTTTAATGAAAGTGCTTGTGTAGTGTTCTGAACTGGACACGTGTTCGAAGTGTTGTGCAAGTGTGTTAGCCTGGTGTTCAAGTGTGTCCCCTGTTGTGTTAACCAGGGGCAGGCTGTGTGTCTGTTGTCCTTTGAGCTTACGTATACGTGTCCAGACTTTGTGTGTGTCCGTGTATGAATTAATGGATGTCAAGAAGGTGTGCCAACTCTCTCGTTTTGCCTCACGGCGCACACGTTTTCCTAACGCCTTGGCTTGTTGAACAAAATAAGGTTACCCGACGTGGGGTACCCACGGAATTTACCCCACGCCTTGTTCTGGGCCTCTCACGCCCGCCTACAGTCCTCATTCCACTACGGCCTCCTCTGGTTGCACGGGGCACCAGAGGCGTGGGGACTGGACTTTTCGGCGGCGTCGAGGATGTGCGCCGTGAGGAGTTGGGTAGATTCTTCAACGTGCAGGTGTTCTATGGATGTGTGGTGTAGTTTCGATGTCTCTGTAAATGTGTTCCAGTTAGCTCGTGCTTCATTGAACCTATTATGGGAAGATGAACTGTTTGGGCCTTTACCTATATATGTTAGTGAAGTGGGGAAGTGGTCACTGCCATATGGGTCAGTGCCCACTCCCCACTCAAGACATGGAAAGAGAATTGCCGAACCAATAGCCAAGTCAAGATTTGAGTATGTATTGTGTCCTATGTTATGGTATGTAGGCTGTTTCTTGTTGAAAAGGCATGCTCCAGAGGATGTTAAAAACTTCTCTATCAGGCGACCTCGGGCATCCGTGCGAGAAGAGCCCCAAAGAGAATTGTGTGCCTTGAAGTCGCCTGTTAAGATGTACGGTTCAGGAAGCTGGTCGACCAGCGCCTCAAAGTAAGAGCTCAGAAGTGCAAGATCAGGAGAGATGTAGATGGAGCATACCGTTATTAACCGATTAAATATTATCGTACGGATTGCTACAACCTCAAGGACAGTGTTCAGAGTGACAGGGTGGCAGGCTAAGGATTTCAGGGCGTCAATTGCCACACCTCCTGAAGAGTGTGTGCAGCCAACCCTGTCCTTTCTGAATACCATGTACCTATTTAAGAAATTTGTTTGTTTAGAATTGAGGTGGGTTTCCTGGAGACACATGATACTTGGCTGACTGGCATGCAGAATCTCATACACATCGTCAAGATTTTTAAGGAGACTTTTGCAGTTCCATTGGATGATGTTTTCTGTTCCCATTATTTAGGTTTATGAATAACTGGAGTGTGTGTGTGTGTGTTTGTTCATGTGTCGTCTTTCGGGGCTGTTATTCTAGGATTTTTAGGCTTTTCTGTCGGCTTGGACATCGGAGGCCGCTCCTTGCGCTGCGTTGCAGGCAGGAACGGCGTGACATGCTTGGGTACTCAAAAAAGAAAGCTGACGTAATGATAATGTTTCTGAAAATTTTCCTACGCTACGAAAATTGATTCGAATTGAAGCGCAGTATGTTCACACAGCAAAACTATCGCAACGCCTTTAGAGCGCGCTAATTTTAGCACATACTTGTGCTGCTCCAGGAGCCCGACCGTTAGCTTCAGGGATAAATGCATATGGGTTTGAATCGGCGCTGAAACAACGGAGGAAATGCACCTAGCGCTAGTTCTCATCGCAAAGTTTGAAAAATGCCTAGCAGCTAGGAGAGTGGACCGTACGCACTGTCTCTTGAACACAGCACGGTGCATTTATTTTTCTTTCCATACAACTCTCTCATATCACGTTTTCAGTAGCGCGTTTAAAGGCATTGTCGTGCCTGCGAAAATGAAACAACCCAAATCTCTATGCGTGGCAAGACATGATCGAGCCAGTATAAGAGTATCAAAAGACACGCATAGCAAAATGTCTAGTCTTTTCAAATCCTTTTTGAACCATCCTATCGCGTGTTTCCGGTTTAGGAGGTGCGCATTCCGCCCGGCCAACATTTTTTTTCAAAGAAGTGCCTTTAAGGCAAGCTTTAATCCGTCGCCGGCAAATATTCATCGCTCTCCCGTGTGTCGACACCGCGTTTACCGAGAAAAGGTGACATTTTTGAAATTTTGGACGAATTAATTCCCACCATATATGTACCGCTTGAACTGTAACTAATCAACTTGCGGCTTTAAACTGTGCAACGCGGTTTACGCGCTGTGTGTGAGACGTTTTCAGACAAAGCTAACCGGTGGTTATTATCTTTTTATTGAATATTATCTTTTTTAACGGTGTTGTCGAATATGGGGCATCTTTTTAGATTTGTTAGATTGAAAATGTATTGCCTATATCTCATTCAAGAATTATTTTAACTTCTGGCTGCTTCAGTCACGGCCGGCCGGTTGGATCGAGCTACAGACTGGCAGACATACATACGTACGGACAGACAGTTTTCGCGGTTGAGTAGCCCAGGAATGACAACACCTTTTAAAACCCGTGCGCTGGCTGTCCCTCAGTCGGCGCGACTCGGCGCAAGCGCTCGCCTACGGGGACCGCCCCGCTCCGTCCCGAAACCAGTCCCCGAACGCTAGCGCCACGAGGGAGTCAAGCGGCGGCAAACGTAAACACCGCCACTCACGCCCTCGCCCGTTGAAATCCGGGCGACGCGGCAGGCCGCACCTTGCGTGCGCTCTCATCCAGCGGCCGTAGCTGGAGTTTTCTGGTGACACCAACGGTCGCGAAAGAACCCTTGAGAGGTAGAGGTAAAAAGCTTTGCTTTAATAACGGTTATGATCACCATTACGAACTACAGATGATCGGAACTTTGGCGATGGATACGTCGGCCTTGGCTCCAGTGAGCGGCAGCGGAGCGGTCGGTTGAGTGCAAAATCAAGGCCTACTGCTCTCACCGCGTCAATTGTAAAGTGGGCGCGAAGTTATCTGTTACAAAACACTGGCGCAACCACGCAAAAAGAAATAAAGCTCGTCCGTGGGAATCGAACCCTGTACAATAGTGCAATTATCCGAGGCGCAAACCCTACACCAAATCCGAAGACTGAACATGGCGCCTAATCAGCCGGTTTGGCTTCCATCTGCACGGAAGGATAACCCGCAGCGCTCTGTTCCGTGTGGACGGAACTTCAGCACTTGTATATCGTTCCGTCTGGACGGAACGCTAGCCACAGCCTACTGGATATTCAAGGTCGGGATACAAATATGTAGTTAGGTATGTTGTAGCACTCGGAAGGCATCAACCAGGTTTCTGTTACAGCGATAACGTCATACAAAAAGCTGTGCTGCGCTAAGAAAGATCACAGTGTCAACATTTTTCGCAATACTCCGTGTATTACAGTGCAATAGTGATCGCGGCTGGTTTAGTCTACAAAAATCATTAACAACGCTGATGTTCACCATATGAAACAAGTATGAGAAAAAGAAGAAAAATAGAAAAAAAAAGAAAAAAGGAAAAGAGAGAAAAAGAAAAGAAAATAAAATTAGCGCCAATCCACACTGTGAATGTGGTTGAAAAGCAAAGCTGTAAACGACACCCACAGTGATTACCCATGCGGCGTCCCTTAAATTCACTCACGTCGCCCTACAAATAGTGAAACCAGACAGAAGTGAATGCACTTAACCACACCCTCTATTACTTCAAAGAGATATTTTTGGTAAGGTTAACTTAATGCACGATGCATGAACGGTGGTAGATTGAGTTGTATTGGTGTAGCAAATGAGTGAAAACTCTTTTTTTTATAAAATTAAAGCTCAATCACGGTTAGACGACCTGGCTTCTCCGTCTCTGCCGTCGCGGAAGGATGCAATGAGATCGGCTGCAGAGACGGGGGAGGAGGAAGTGGAGGAGGGCGAGCATAAGGAAATACTTCTATTCAGATTTCTGAACGGCACAGAGTGCCGCCCAGGGGAGTGTTTCCTTCTTCACTGTAGCGCATATTCAGTCCGCGCCGACTGTCCTCTGCCCACCAGCTGAAACTGGGTAGGCAGAGAGGAGCTGGACCGCAGCATCTCACATTCCTCTTGTTCGGTAGTTGACGGAAAGAGAGGAGGGTGCTCAGGGCTAAAGTCGCACACCCCGATTATGTGGCAGAGTGTTCCTACTTCTGAGCAAAATTTACATCCAGCGTCCTAGCGATTCGGGTGCGTTAAGTGATGACGCGTAGGGTGTGGGAAGGAGCCGGATCGAATAAGCCGTAGGCTAGTTTGATGTTCTATGGAAAGGTAAGGGTAAGGCGAGGATAGGGTCTGTCTCAGAAGGCGAAAATGCTGAGTTATGTGCCTGAACGAGACAAGCGGGTGACCGTCCCCGTGCAGCTCCATAGCACGAGGGTGAAAGTGCAGGCTTGGTGGGCGTATTCGTTGCCCTCCATGGAAGCGTGAGCTGGTGTCCAGATGAGCTCAATGGAACCATTTCGTGAGTGGTGTTTAGCACTCGCAGTGCAGGTCGGGACACCAAACCTGACTGCTTATTCTTGTAGGCTGATTGGGAATCGGCGACTACTTTACGAACCCCTGTTAGAGTGAGAGCCAAGGCGATGGCTGCCTTTTCTGCTGCCGTCATTTCTTCGGCCTCTAGTGAGGCACACGCAAGAAGGTTGGTTCTGGAGGTTGCCACAATGATGTCGTACTGCTGCCCTCAATGTTGGGAGGCGTCTGTGTAGATAACTACATGATGCCCACCGAGGATGCTGTTCAGTGCTTGAGCCTGTGCTTGTCGGCGACCTTCGTCATGTGAGGGGTTTATATTTCAAAGCCAATGGAGCATCTTTATTTCTTGTCGCCAGAAGTCCAGGAGTATATCAAGCGGATTGGCATTCTGTGCTGCCCAGCTAATCTGTAGAAGGATGCTGCGACCCGCCTCAGTTCTGCTCATTCGGTGCTTCTGGATAGAAAGATGGCTCTCTAACCGCTCTTCCACCGTGTTGTAGAGCCCCTTGCTAAGCAACCTTTCGGTGGACGCACTCATGGGAAGAGAAATGGCTTGCTCAACCGCCTTTCTAATCATTATATAAAGCATCTAAGTCCTCCTTGCCAAGAAGAAGGCAGGGGGTTGACGTAAGTGATTCTCAAGATGACCAAAGCTTCAACTAATCGAAAGGTATCAGATTCCTTGAGGCCTCGCTTCTTGGTGTAAACTCGCCTGATCATGTGTATGATTTTATTGATAGTGTGTTTGAGGCGCTGCAAGGATCCGTCACTATTGGTGGTGGTCTGAAGATGTAGGCCCAGGATCTTGATGCTGGGGCTTGGAGTGATGGCCTGGCCATCAAGGAGTATTTGAATGTGTTCTTTGGGGTGTCGTTTGTCGTGAGGGCGGACGAAAAGGAGGTGAGAATTTTACGTGTGTAGTGGAAGCTACAGGCTTTAGCACACAGGGGTACTAGCAGTGCCGGATTAGGAAACTTGGGGGCCCGGGGCTACTGTGTCCTTGGGGCCCCAATGATGATGATGACGACGACGATGATGATGATGACGATTACGCTTTATTATGCTTAATTTTTCGGGGCCCATGTTATGCTGTGCGATCAGTGATAAATTATACATAATTTTACAGTTTCTGGAAACACATTTCTTGGCGTGATGTCGAGTATTATATAAGGAATTTTATCAGGCGGAAAATTTTGTATTGTTCGATAAATCGTCCATTACAAATTCACAATTAATCGATGTGCCTCGTCGGCCTGCAAATGTCATTGAACAAAAGAGTATTCTCTTATAAGAGGCACATTTTATTAAAGATTTAAGGTTGTAGTTTTATACGTATAAAAATCAACAGGACAAATGTATTGTGGCGAGTTGTATTGAGTAAAGTATTTTTCGGATGTGCGTCGTCGGTTTGGAACCAAATCCCCGGTCTGTGGCCGATTTGGCAGGGGGCTCAGCATGGAGATGGTGTTGAAAGTTTTCGAGATTGTGACCGGTGTGATGAATCCGAGATGTTGTTGAAATGATGAACGGAAGTGAATACTATATATATAACTACATATATATTAACAAAGCGGAGTACATGAGTAATAAAATAAGAACTTCAAAACTCCGGTTAGACTCCAGCTGCAAATGCGTGAACACCCCTTGAGCGCCCCAAACTCAAACTCCTTCTCTCTCGCATAATACTAGAGAACACAAACCACGGTGTAAGAAATAACTATTCTTACAGCGTCACATAAACCGTTTAAGCGACAACGACCGGGACTCGTTTCCTGGAGCAAGATCCGTCAAATCAACCATAACACAGCTGTATCCACAAATGAAGCCATAAAGAGAAAACACAAGTTTACTTCTTTCAAGGGATGTGCTCGTTTGAATTGTACTGACGCCACTTTTAACGTAAACGTCGCTCAAATAAGCTACATAACTAGGAAATAAGGGAATGGCCATGCGACGCACTAGCTCATTTTCCGCAACAAAACCTATGATGCCATACCAGCCGGCTCTGCGATCGGCGGAGGGCGGCAAAAGAAAACGCAAAGTAGGCAGAGCTTATAAGCTTTCCGAACGAGCTATTTGCGCTTAAATTTAGGGTGTAATAATGCCGTAATAATGGTGGGGCAAACAACGGAAGTTACGAATTCACATGTAAACATAGAAGCCTTATCATTGTACTGTACCATAGGGGGCTGGGGCCTCTGTCAGGCTTTGTAGCCTTTAGTCCCAGCATGCCTCCTCGTACTTCTGAGGAAATAAAATCTTTGAATCTTTGTATCTTTAAGTACCGATGCGTACTGGTGTTCGTACTGCGCGCACTATGCTTAGCTACACTGGACTACGGGACTTTGGGGTTGTCTGAGATGATACTGGCCGATTGACGCAAGCAACGGTGTCTTACGTGACCTTATTTGTCTAGTGAGCACAATGTTTCACGAAACGATTATTTTCTCTCTGAACAAGAACAAGCCAGATTTAAATACGGTAAAAACAAACCCAAGGCCGAAAACGGCTTGCCACGGTATGGTGGCGTCATCTAGGCTCACTAATGGTCAACAAGTCTTTCCAATCGGCTGCAGAGCGGTAGGTTCCGGTGATGTCGTTGCAGACCACGAAAACGCACTATTACGGAGAAAAGCAAAATTTTATCTTAATTAATTTCTCAGTGAATGAAGCATTTTTTTCATTGGGACAAGCGCTGGGGGCAGTATAAAACACGAAATCTTGCAAATAACACAAATTTGTATATTTCTTCATGGCTCCTTTAACTTCCGATGTCACCTTCAATCTGCCTAGCATCAACGGTCGGGACCCCAGGTCTCACGAGACACTGTCTAGCTCGAATGACCCGCCAAGAACTTTCTTCATGGTAAAACCTCAGCATTTCTACAATGTTCCTCTAGTTCTCCACCTGCATATATGAGAGGGCTCAAAGTCCGCGCAGGCAGCTGTCACTCACAGGCATCTGCCAAACAGTTGGCCGCCACGGCTTACTGGCCAAAATCCTGTAGGTTACCCGCGCAGACGAGAAAGCACGAGGCGGTTAGAACACGCGCTGCCTGCGAAGGAGGTTGGGGGGTGGCGCAGAGGTGCAGCGCAACTCAACCTTCCTATCGCAGCACGATTACAACAAATACGATAAGCAGAAAAATGTAGCTTTTTGGGCTGGATAGCGGTCCGTTTCGTGAATGGGTTTGCGGATGGCCGTCGAGCGTTCAGTGCCAATGAACTTATGTTGCGTTGCTGTGATGGTCTAGATATTCCGCAAGCCGCTGCACATTAACCGGTCCCCTTTGGGTTGGAGAGTGTCAGGTGAGTGCGAGAGATGGCATCAGACAACAGTTTAATAGGGGTAGAATGTCTCTGCTCACCCTCGGGCTGCTGCTCCCGTTGGTGCCACACAACAGTTACAGCAGCCAGTAGTTCGTTGTCCGTCGGTCGGGTCATCGTTCGGTCGTCACTGACAGTGAAAACACGATGAAGTTTCTCGTCTAGATCCGGGATCTAGGACGGAGGCGAGTCGGGGTCGACCTCTCGGATTCGAGTCCTCAGCACGTCTGCCTCATTCACTGTTTTCCTGCGCTCCTTCGGGGGTTCCTCTCCTCCTGCCGCCGTGCCCAAGTGGGACCAGATCTGCGGGCTGCCTTTTGTTCCGAGCCCTCCGCCGGCTTATGCCAAAGCGAAAAGCCCCCACTGGGACGAACAGCTTACCGTCCCCGAGTCGCGGCGCAGGTCCGTTTCCAAGACGGCATCGAAGGGGTCGCAAGCAGGATGGGTTTTTAAGTGGACGCAGCTTTCATGGTCCCGAAAGGAAACAGACGTTGTTGTTCTTTGTCTGGCGACCACGCTTGAGCTCTTCACACCGCCTAGGCCTTCTGATTCCCCGGCTCTAAGGAAGCTGCTGGGGTGGAGCTGGCCCGACGGCCTCGGCGTCTACACGGAGTGGCGCCTCGAGAAATACGCTACAATCGCATTGGCGAATAAGGCGACGGCTGTGTCAGCGTCTCTTTCGAGGCATTGTCCAAAACAGAAGTATGGCTCCTGAATCGCAGATTAACGAGCACGAGTGTAAAATGAATGAGGCTTCTCCTTTTTTCTGTTATGCTTCAGGTTTTTTTCTTTGCGTCCAATCGATCGTTGAACCCCCAAAGACCCAAATCGCGAACGAAGAACGAAGCCATGCGATGAATTTTCGCGCACTACGTGAACGTTTCTAGGAACGATCTGAATGTATAAATACGAGTGGTTTATGCGATAAAGGTATACTATTGTGCTCCCGCCGGCCCATCTCCACAAGGTTAGGTCTGCCCGCCCACCCGCCCGCCCGCTCGCTCGCTCGCTCGCTCACTCACTCACTCACTCACTCACTCACTCACTCACTCACTCACTCACTCACTCACTCACTCACTCACTCACTCACTCACTCACTCACTCAACTCACTCACTCACTCACTCACTCACTCACTCACTCACTCACTCACTCACTCACTCAACTCACTCACTCACTCACTCACTCACTCACTCACTCACTCACTCACTCACTCACTCACTCACTCACTCAATCACTCACTCACTCACTCACTCACTCAGTGTTCAGTCTGCTAGTTTGGTACAGGAAGAGTTAGGTATAAACATAACAGCAATGGAAACAATATCTTCTGCTTTATCATTTTGAGACCCGCCGCGGTGGCTCAGTGGCTAAGGCGTTGCGCTGCTGAGCACGAGGTCGCGGGTTCGATTCCCGGCCGCGGCGGCCGCTTTTCTGATGGAGGCGAAAAGCAAAAACGCCCGTGTGTACGAGATTTCGGCGCACGTTAAAGATCCCCAGGTGGTCAAATTTAATCCGGAGCCCTCCACTACGGCGCGCCTCATCACCTGCGTTGCGTCGGCGCGTTAAACCCTACAATCAATCAATCAATCAATCAATCAATCAATCAATCAATCAATCAATCAATCAATCAATCAATCAATTTATCATTTTGAGAAGATCACTCGCGATTGTGTCTTAGAAAGTGCAACAGTTCAGGTAGTGCTAACAAACTGAATCACTCGAGCGAAAAATATCGAGTCCATATCAATCGCCCTTATGCTATTTAAATTTCAAAACTTTATAGAACGGGTCGTCACTAGGTTTATGAAACGGGTAGTCACCGCTATAAACTGTGAAGCGCTATAAATTGAAAATTCTTACAAACTGTGTACGAAGATATCTGACCTCCTATGGCAATTTTTAAGTTGTCGACAATTACATTTAAAGTTCCTCGGTTTAAATAATTTACAATGTTCTTCAGGCGTTGTTTCATTATTCGCGTGCCTGATCCTTCCTTATACCGAAACGTCCACGCACTGAAACGTTCGCGTGCTTAGAGGTACGTTTACCGAAAAGACTACTGAAACTACCTGTGCCGAAAAAGCCAGGAGCCGAGCTCGGGGCCTTTTTATGTGGCTTCTTTGGCACCGTCAAGCTGTGTACCCGCGACTTTTGGTCCAAGACTTTTTCTAAGAAACCTCGAGAAAACGAGGAGTTGGAGTAACTAAATCGAATTGAAGTGGACTCGAAGGTTGTCAACCATAGCGTGAGGGGCCCCCACACCTGCCCAGCTGTAACGAGTTAGTCAGATTCGGTGTGAAAGTGAGTTTGAAGCTCCTGTCTTCAACTTTTGATGCGGACACCAAGCACACTCAAGAACTTTTTTTAATGTGGTCGAGCGGGGCCCCTGACAAGGGTGGGGCCCGGGGCTGCAGCCCCCGTAGCCCCCCCCTTAATCCGGCCCTGGGTACTAGAAGTGAGATGCCATGGGATGGTGTGAGCTTCCCTTAATCGCTATCGCGTGGCAATCAGCGAGAATGCAGAGGTTAAACCCGTAGATGTGCTTGGTGAGTGCACCACTTTTCTTTCCCGTCTCCGCGTAGGCTCGTAGCTCAATCGGTAAGATAACGGGCTCTTGCTTTGTTACTCTGTTAGTTCCAGGTTCGATTCCTGGAAGTGCAGTAAATTCTTTTATTTGTTCGCGGGAGTTTTCTGGTGACACCAACGGTCGCGAAAGAACCCTTGGGGGGTAGAGGTAAAAAGCTTGGCTTTAAAAACTCCCCCCACCTCCCCGAAGGGGATCGTGCGGAAATGCGAATGCATTGGGTGCACCGATGAGTGCGCTGCGAGTAATTATTATTAATGGCGTCCATCGCTATCAAGGCGCCAGTCGGCAAGCAGTCACGGAGAGAGGCGCGCGCTCCACTGCATTTATATACATTTTCCGAGCGCAGCCAGCGGAGAGAGGGTACGCGGAGAGGAGAGAGAGAGACCCGCGCAACACGCCCGCCCCGCGCGCGAGCTCTCTCTCTCCCGCCGAGCTCCGCGATGCGAGCGCCCTCACACAGCCCGAGCGCGCTCCTCCTCTTCACTCACTCTCCGCTACTCCGCCCGAGCTCCGCGATGCGAGCGCCCTCACACGCCCGCGCGCGCTCCTCCTCTCCCCTTGCCCTCCGCTACTCCCGCCCGAGCTACCACCTGCTCCGGTTGCTAGGCCCGCCACAGCTGTTGCTAGGGGCGAGGAGGAGCGCGGAGAGATAACACCTGCGGCCGCGCACGCCGATGGACGCACGACAACCCCCGACTAAGAAATGCATTCGCATTTAAAAAAAGAGGCCGGGTCTGGTTGGGAGGGGGGAGGAGCCACAAAGGTTTACGCTACTTGGGTAAGATCGGTTTCAGTGCTTATTCTAATAGTCTTAAAATTATCAGACTTCTTCATAACAACGTGACCTTTGCTCACTCTAGCGTAGCGCCAATTGTGCTGCATTTTCGCAGCAATAGATTTGCCAAGTAATTGCTTGTACTCAGGGGAAAGATGCTCGTTTACGTAAATCGGCGTAGTGCCGCTTAGTCCCAAATATGAAGCATTGAGGCGCACCTTTTTCGAAGAGGCGAGCAGCTTTTTCCGGGCGGAACATGGCAGAAACTTTACGATAATGTTCGCCTGGTTTTTGTCCTTCGTCGGGACCCAGTGCGCAACATCAATAGAGTTTTAGCTGACCGTTTCTGACGGTCCGCTCCGCTCCGATAGCAAGCGGGGGCGCCATTGGGCATGCGTGGCACGCTAGCGCGCTACCGGCGATACCGGAGCGGGGCCACGCTCCGCTAACCGGGGCCTCTTAGCGGACCGTCGCGGCAGCTTACGCTACCGGGCGGAATTTTAACATGGCTGCCCCCGCAATGCGAGCGCGCTCCGGCGAACTTCGTTTCTTCAGTTGAAACACGACCGACGAAGCCGCGAAAGCGCTTCCGAATAGGCGATGGTGCCACACACCTCAAAGATCTTTAGAACGGAAGCGAGAAACGTCGACCGAAGCGCGGGGCTGCTTCTATGCAGCGCCGAGAAAGACAGCCTTGGCTTGGCTATTCCAAATTTTATCGGCTTGTTTATTGTTATTTATAAAAATTATACCATGTCAGCGACTACATCATACAAAAAAAATGTTAAATGAGGGCAAGAAACACGGTATTTTGCTTTGTTTGGGCGAGCAAACACAAATTCTTATGTTTCCTTTAGGTTGAAGTTTAGGTTTACAGGCGCACGCGAAACGACCAGTCACGCGAATCATTCCCCGTCGAGGGAGATACGGTTATCGCTTAGCTAAAGGCCTTTCGGCTGCTGACGCTCCGGTTGTGCTGAGCGGGACGTCGGGAGTATAGCGGAGCGTCAAAAACGGTCAGCTAAAACTCTCTAATGTCAGCCGATGTTATCTCTGCGCCAACCTTCTCGGCTAGAGCCAGAACTATATCGCATTCTGTTTTTCCAGCTGTTTTCGGCACTCCCTTTAACTCCAGATTAGATCGGCGGTTGTACTGTTGCAGTTCCGTCAGTTCGGCCCTGACAGTCATCAGTTCTGTTTTCAACCCACAGTTTTCGCTCTTCTGGCGGCTTTGTTCGGCAACTACTTCCTGTAACTGCCTTTGCGGTTCTTCAAGCGATTTCTTAAAATAATCAAAGCAGTCCCTCATGCGCCCGACAGATTCCTTTAACGTTGAAAGGTCCGGACCGATGCTACAGTTCCTTCCCTCCATTTTGCCATTTATCTTAACGAGTGAGCTTCCAAGCTCCTTCACTGTGGTGGGAAACTTGTCGAAAACTTTTTCACTGACCTCTTTTTTCTCAGCATCGGCACCCTTTGAATCATCAGACATCGCACGGGACGATCCTGGCACAAGCTACGGAAAATTTTAAAACAAGATACTGTTTACACACCTGAAATGCACAAGTGCGGTGAGCGGGCTGCCAGTCCTTTCGTGCCTGGATCGTCCCCTAGTAGTGGTGCATGGCTCGGTGCGAGACGGAAATTTATGTGCTTCGACTACGGTTCGTCAACGACGACTATGCGGAGTCGGCGCACTGGCGTCCAGCTTCCTAATCGTGGTAGAGACGGCAGAGGGCCAGTCCTGGCAGGCACACGTTGAAAGCCAAGCAACCGGGGACAACACTAGGAGCCGGGATTCCTCAAATGAACAAGTGCGGTGAGCGGGCTGCCAGTCCTTTCGTGCCTGGATCGTCCCCTAGTAGTGGTGCATGGCTCGGTGCGAGGCGGAAATTGCCATCTTTCCTTTTGGTAAGTTTTTCTCGGAAATCTGTACAATCGCACCGGTGTATTCTTATCCTTCGTCTTGCTACTGTTGTGGCAGCCGACCACGCAACAATATTGTGGGCGACCCTTGGCTGGTCTCACCACATCAGACATCGCGAAACGACTGCGTTTGGTGAACGGCTTTTCAGCGCTCTAAGCAGGCGCCCGGCGGCCCTCTCCTCCGCGTCTGGCAAGTGCACATGCAGCTCGGGGTGCACGCTGTCGCACTTCCGGACCCAATTCTGTCCTCCCGCACCACCTGAGGAACCCAGCCTCACAACTCACAGCCTCACAGCCCCTCGAACCGAAAAGGACGCCGCTTCGCGATAGAATCAGCGCTGCTCTCGCCTGGTAAACTTTAGCTTCGCCTCCCTATACGAGGCGGCAGGGGTGGAAAAAAGCTATCGTCTTTCGACGACATTTGCAACTGAGCGAGCAGATACGCGGCCATTTTTTTCTTCGTGTGCAGTAAAAACCTGAGAGACAGGGCATAAATTGGAATAAATGGCAGACAAATGAGAACGCACAATTTCATATCAATCCCTTGCCCATACATATGCAGAATCAGCATCGGGGAGATGAAGTGTCACAGGATGTAGGTCAATGCCTTGGTGAAGTGTTTAGGTACCATGCGCAGCAACTCCTGACGACCATATATATGAGCCGGCAAAAGTGAATTGTCCACTGTGCAATTTGTCTAATGTACGAAGGTACATTGCAAATGAATAGCGCAAACCTAGTAATAAATCTCCCGTTGCGCTTTGCCCCGCCTCCTGGAACACTATGTAGGCGATAGCAGAGTCCTTCAATGCTTTACTGGTCACGAAACTGCTCCGTAACTCCATGGGAGAGCTTCATTTGCTGCGTTTGGCCGCCGCGCGGTGGCGCCACTCTCTCACTGAGGTCACTCCTCGGGCGGCGTTGCGCTGGCTCGAACGGCGGAGCCGCGGCGAGTTGTGTTTGTTTAGTGCGGGATAAAAATGTAACGTGCATATCGCGCTCTTGTGATGCGACTTAAGTAGTGCAACGACGATGCCGAACACGTGTTGCGTCCCGGAATGTCGTTCCTTGTACAACGATACAACAGAAAATGTTTCCTTGTTCTGTTGACCGAGCGACGGGCAGCTGCGTGAGAAATGCAGGCGCGACATTCCAAGGCAAGCAACGGGAGATTTCAGCTTCGATTATAAGTGTGTGACAGTGTGTCGAAATGCACTGTGTGTGAGAATGGAAAAAGCTATGTACCCTTTTGAGAGCATCGTGGACCTAGAGTCGTACAAGGCTAACTTAAAGCCGGATTTTTGTCATATCAGTCCTGTTAGCAAACTTGTATTACCTTGCGCTCACGGTCGCGTGTAAAAAACTTTGGGACGTCCTTGTGCTTTTACTTTTCATATTTCCGCGAATTATCCCTTAGGGTTCGTTTTGTTTGTATTGTAACCGCGCGTGGACGATTCTAATTTCTTATCTGGCGTTTCAACCGGAGCGCCCGTTTGCTCTTTTTGTCGTACGGTACCGTCGGGCAAGTGTGCCACCTTGTCGCTAACTTGATTTTTTGTTTCTTCGACAATGTTCTCGATCCTATTTCCATGGATCTGAAATTAATAACGTTCTGAGAGTAATGCATGCATAGCAAACGCCGTGCAAATCACTTTCATCTGTGCACGTCACACTGCGGACTGCTTCTTCAACGTTTGTGTTTCATTCTTGTCTTTTGTAGTGCAGGAGCTCGCTAGCTCGCTGCGTTCAGAAAAGCTTTGCGTCGTTCTTGGCTACGTGGCAATATTCTGTTTCCTCCGTGTGCTGCACATCGCAGCGCGAAAAAATAAATTTTTGTACGCTGGACCACGCTCTTTTGTCTCCCTTCGTAACATTGAAATGTTTTGTTGCGTGTGATAAAATCAGTTTTATTGTTCTTTTTTCGCTTCCTGTTTTTGCAAGGATTGCAAAGCGTGGAAGCAGAAAGACACATGGTGCAACATATATTTCTTCGTGTTTTGATCCTTCGCGTTTCTGCAGCGTTTTTAGATGTTCTCAAGTATGTACCCACTCATTGAAACGACAATACTATTGGGCTATCTCTTTTAGCGTTCTGTGCATTCCAGAGCAATCAATGGATTCTTCAAGCGTAAGTCTGAACGACGCGTACTTGGTTTCTTTCAGTTTTTTTATGGTATTATCGATAGGCCCGCAGCAGTTTGTGACTACACAGCTACCGTATGTGTGGTATTTACAACTTTGCTTTAAGAAAAGAAGCAATATAGATTTAGAAATCCGTAAACACGACGGCGCAGCGCTTGTGCCAGAGCACACAGAAGCCGTTGCCGTTCACGGCCGAAGTCTACGGTAATTTACTTCGAAAAATAAAACCCCATTGAACGCAGGTGATATACACAATGACTGGACTATTCAACGCTAACTAAAACACACTTAGTTAGCGCGCAGACACCAAAAGCAGCTAGCGTTTTCACGCCAAGAGCTGGCCAATACGCCGCACGCGCGGCGGCGGATGCCCTTCGTGCGGCGGTGGCGCCTGTAGTGGCGCGCGCGGTCCCTATATATGAAACGAGCGCCGAAGTTTTGTAACCAGTAAAGCATTGAACGACTCTGGCGATAGTTTCAAAAGTTGCCTATACCATGGGGTTCCATCGCACTCGGACGACCGCTGCCATTTCCACGGCGCTGGTGTGGGGGGCAGGCAAGACACAAAGGCAACCGACGCCAACCCCAAAGGGGGTTTAATGGCAAATCCACCCCATCGACCCCCTCTTCCACGTCGTTGACAGTTACCGCGTTGTGTGAGCAGCCGGAGTCTCCGGCAGTGACGGTGTACGATGGTCGGCCCAGGCTGGAAGGGATGCCGAGTCACTGCCACCCCTGCACCGAGCGTCCCTTCCCAACACCCGTCACCGTGCGGGCGCATCCCTCGAGCTCCTTGCTCGCGCCGCAGCGGTGGCGCCATCTCACGGGGTCCAACGAACCCCGCCGACCCCATATCCGAAGAGCCGCGTCGAAGAGCGCCTGAGGCGCCTCGTCTGCTAACCACATACCGTGTCGGGATCGCGGGTTTCCACCATTCTCGCAAACTACTAGGCTGAATTTTCAAGGAGGACCCACTGAAGTATCGAGAGGGGCTTTGGAGGTTGTACCAGCTGTTTTATTTAGGAAGACACACATGTTTGCTAATTGCTGAATAATGTTTCGTGTCTCACGCAAGGTAACAATGAATTACACCCGACCAATTTTTGTCAGTATCACGAGAGCGTCGACAATTCGGTTGATCGGCGCCGTATGACCGGTTGATTACACGGCGAACATGACGAGAGTTTCCGAATGCGCTTTAAGCACCCGCTGTGGCGGCCCTCGTCTGTAGGCCATAGCCTCCTGTATCACGCCTTGGCTAGGCTCTTACAGGAACTGAACGCAGCCCCGAATCACTTCTTCGGTTAGCACACTGTTTCGCGTGCTCGCCTTCTTTGTTCACAAGAAAGCCGGGTGCACGAATATTTCATAAAAAGCTAAAAAGCGCACATTTCGAGATTTGCCCGCGTCATGCCTAGGTTTCGGCTATTATCAACGTTAGTGGCTGTTCGGCAGGCAGTGCGATAAGCGAAGGCATCACCTCCTCTATTTTTCCTGTATCCTGTATCATAGCCTCCTTGTTATATAGGAGGCTATGCCTGTATCCTGTAGTCATGTGACCGGTTCATCTTGGGCGACGCGTGGTGGAAAGCGGCAACGTAGGGAAAACGTGCTCCGCCGCGGATCTGAGTTTTCTAACGCCAGCGAGAGCATCGGTACTCCGATAACCTCAAACATCGGTAGTCTTGGCAACCAGGCACAAGCCGCTCTCGAATTTAGTTACAGTCGGGTGATGCCGGTTCAGTTCGGGGCCCCACCTTGCGACACATGGACACTGCAGGCGTACCATTCACTCCCATTGGGAAGCGGGCGATGCGTTTGGCATTGTAAAATACAGGAGGCGATGGCGAAGGAAACATCGGGGGTGGCGATCTACACTTGGAAGAACCTAGCAGACGATGACGTCGCTGTCAGTTCTTTGTGCGTATGAGGAACTCTTGCCGAGTTTACCGTATCACTCCGTCATACGGCCCGGGTGAAAAGAATGGTCGAAGCTCCGTGATATTGATAAAAATTTCGGTGCGTGTACGTAAGGCTAGAACAGACACGCACGTTGCGCTGCTATTTGCCTCGCAACAGCAGCGCCGTTTTCTATATCCTGGTGGTTCGGGGGGTCATTTCTTGTAGGAAAGATGCCACGCATTTCACGGGCTCGGTTGGTAGCATTCATATTACGTAAGTGTCGGCGCCCTGTCCTAGACAGCAACAGCCGGAATTATCACGAGTCACGCACGGGCGCCCGCACAAAACGGCATAGGCCTCCTCGCTGCGGGTCCCACAGGCTCGCGTGTTGACAGAAGCAAAATGAGCTCGATGTTCCCGATTGTTTTGCAACGTGGCCACCAGCCCATCCCCGACGGGTCCGGTCTCTTGCGGCGATCAGCTTGGCATTAGGGGGAAAAGGTTTGCCGCGATAAATACGTTTACAGCGAAGACGAAAGTGCCGGGACGGTGACGGCGCTCTTCCACTCGCAGGTTCACTGACCATTTGAAGAGAAACTTTTAGTTTAAACTAATACTCTAGGTCACAAGGGCTTTTCGACAACAGCTGATCAAAAAATAAGGGGGACGCAATCGGCGATGATCGCGCTTTAAAAAGCCAGCGAGTCCGGCGGACCGCTGGCTCGCCTGCTGCGGTGCGCCGCTCTTTTGCGTACCTGCGCACTATGCGTGCACATTCATTAAACAGTGCTCGTTTGCGTCGCCGTTACGAATACATGGTGCAGCGTTAGCTTGCCGTTTTGTTGCGTGTCTCAGTGACAAAATGCAGCGAGCGTCACAAGCGTGATATCTGTTTTACGATTCCGAAATTAGTGGCGGTAAAACAAGGTGGTCGGGCGAACTGAGAGGCCGCTCGCTTTCCTTGTTTGCTCTAACTTTACTTAATTACGCTCTTGCATTATATATTTCAAGTTCGCACTTAATAGGCTAGAATGGCGGTCAGCAACGTTATGAATTGTAGGGCCGAGTTGCGTGCAGCCGGCTGCGCAATTCTTGCGTTCGCTTGCATGCTCCCGCTCAAGCAACCTTTAACAGTTACCAGCAGCGTTCCGTGTTTATGCTACTCCTGAACTTTACTTTGTCGACCGCATGCAAGAAAAAATAGCGGTAATGGTCGTCAGGAAGTTAGACCACCCGACCTGGTGATACTGTCCCACGCCGCGACGACCGCGACAGCTCGCTCAAAAGAAAGCCGATAAATCGGCTTGTGTTAGCGGATATAATTTTGTTTAGCCTCTGAAACTACTGAAGGTAAGGGCTATTTCATACAGTATGCAGTCATTTAAACGCACCACAAAGCGATTAAACTAAGTACAACAAACTTTCACTCTGGCTTGTAATTGAAAACACATGGAGGGCGGCGAGGGTCGTCTGCTTTTGTACTACCCAGAGGCGTCGGCCACTAGGGGCGCTGCATGTGTCCAAAACTCTAGTGCAGCAGGCCTATCTAAGGTAACGTCATGATAACAAGGCCGAGAAGAACGAACAGTTTATGTGGTGCTGACGAAAATATGTTAGCTGTTGATATTGTAGCGACCAGTAAGATTGCAGATAATACAAATGGTAGGAGTGACCGATGAATTCACCACGGCCGTCTTTCTTTACACCGTGTCTCAGTGTCAAACCCATAGATTGTCGCACGGCATGCTGCAGGCAGTGGGTGATAACGGGGCGAGGAATCGCCACTCCTTTACCGATGCCCTAGCGTGCGCTACAGACCACTTTAGTAGGAAAAGTGCTTCGCTGAAAGCGGCCTCTGTCCGGTGCAACGTGCCTATGTTAGAAGGTTGGTTTTTGTAGGAAGTAACTCCGGAGGTCGATACAACAGGCCTACAATACACGGCCAATTTCATCATTATGTTACGCGCCTGGAAATACCATTTCATATTTTGAAAGCAAACTACAACTAGTGTTTAAATCCCGCCCACTACCTTAATTGCACTTCTGTTTAGAAAAAAACTATCTGGTAATATGTCCTTGCCTTTTTCTCTAAGAATTGCGTCTTTGTTTTGTAGGGAAAGCTACACTACGCTACCTCGGACGCTCTTCGCGGGGTGACGAGTTTTGACCTTGAAAGCTAGGGGTCAGCAAGCGCCCGGCACGGAGCAGCGGCGCTAATGGCGGGGAGAAATAGGCGGAAGGGGAGAAATAGGCTTATTCTTGGAGGAAACCACTTGGTGAACATAAACAAAGGCCAAGGAAGTAGAACGCATTGACAGCTGCTGGTCTAAAAACTAAAGTTTACTATCAAGGAGGGTGAATATAAACACAACACAAAACAATAAAAAACACTGCGCAGGAGCAGAACAAGTTTTACAAAAGCCTCGGTGATAAGGCAACTGGACAGACACCGGCTACAGTCAAGACTCACGCAGCTTGTTTACTCTTTCTGCTATGTGGAACGCTTCTATAATTTCGCGGGCGTTTGTTCACGGTGCTTAAATAAAATGCCAGTGGCAGGAAAATTAAGCTTATTTCTGCAGCCTTCAGTACAATATGAAGAAAGATGGAATGATGGGGGGCCCTTTAATGGCAATTCATGCTCTCTAAAACGCACGTTGATACATCTTGTGTTCCACTTCCTTTGCTTCGTTTAAGTTCGCGTCGGTTTCATCCAAGAGTATGTATTTCCAACTAGCCCGGCTTGCAATCCTTCTCTAGCGAGAGATAGGCGAGGAGGAAATGAAGACGTGCGCAGGACCCGTGTCGCCACCTGGTGGAGCACCCGGCATGGAGCAGCGGCCCAATGGCGGGGAAAGATAGGCGGCAGTGGAGAAATAGGCAAGGAGAGAACGAATACATGCAAACAACCCAGCACGTATTCGTTCAAGCTGCAAGATAGCGCTTTGTCCACGTGCAGCCATACCGTCCTTCGTCTTTTCGTTGCGCTATACATCCCTTAAGGGGCACCCGTGCCGCCACCTGTCGGAAGAAGGTGAGCAGGCCGCCGCCGCTGCGATAAGCGCGCACCACAAAGGAAGGCCAAGAGGCCACGTGCGGCGCAGAGCCGTGTGCCATGGAGAAAAAAGAAATAATCCCGCTGTTGTCGCTCCTACAGGGGCAAGGCTTATAAACGCCGTGAGGTGAAAAACGATGATGAATATACAGTGTATTCATTGCAAACATGTCTGCATATCATTGCGAAACCACACCTCGATAATGGTCCTGGCCAGGGCAGTTAGGCTTTCGCTAATGACTAGGGTTAACCAAAGGTAACCCCAGCATTTTTTGTCTTCTGTATTAATAGTTCAGCCCCAGAGATGAGTTCCAAGTAAATAATAGGGCCCAATTTCCTAACACCGCTCAAAAATTTCTGGCCACCATAGTTGTAAATACGCTTATATCGTCCGCACGGATACCATATTTCGCTGATTGATTGATTCGCATATCATTCATGTGTTTATTAAAAAGTATTGCCGCGAACTATACCTTCTGTTTTGTTGCCAGCGTCTGGCCGTGCCCAGCTGTCTTATCTAAGTTTGAAGTGAAGCTGGCGTTTCCGTCTCTTTATTTCGCATGCCGCGCAGGCGAAAGAAAGACACGATCTTACGATTTGATAGTAAGAGTGTATCACCGTGTCGCCTTTGCAATAGAGCGTTCGTCTTTGATCGCCAGTGCTCTAGGTCTGATTCGATGGTTCTCGAACCATCAATCGCCGAAAGATAAATGCTCGTGAGGCAAACACCGCGGCATCCGACACCCACCTGTGCATGTCACGTTGTTCATTAGAAAGCTTGCAGTTGAGACGGTACTGCAACAGGCTCAAATTTATGTACCAACTATACCGCGATAATTTAGGAATTAACAAGGTTAAATACATACCAGCAGTAACATTACGTCTGACACGGTCAAATCACGCTAACAAACTGATTAACTTTTCGTGCAGAACAGATGCGCTTAAAAAATCGTTTTCCCCACGAACTGTTGGAGAATGGAATGTGCTTCACCTCGAATCATGAAATGTTTGACGGTGAATGCATTTATGTCATCTCTGAAAAAGCAGGCGTCGCCCTGAAAGTGTGCAAAATCGCTATGCCTTTGTTCTTTACAGTTACAGAGCATAATTCAGACAGGGCTTGTCCCGAAAGCGCCGGTAGCCAGACGGAGGCCAAGGTGAAAGACAGGGTCTAACATCTTTAGTGCTGTTCCTGCAGCAGACTGATAAACAAGGCACCCATATTCGATGTGTGACTTCACAAACAAGGCCATTAGGCACTTCGTGTCAGTACCCCATGACTGGTGTGAGAACACTTTCAGAGTCTTCAGAGCGTCCAAACATTTCACTCTTAGGCGCTTGAGATGCGGAATGAATTCGTTTGTCATCAAGTACGTCAGCCGAGCAGTTGTGCCCCTTTTTTACAGCTACGCGCGCTTTACTGGAAGTAATGACGGCATCAGGGAGAATACCACGCCACCTAGAGAAAACTACGCCTGTGCTTTTGTCCGGATTAAAACAGAAGCCATTCTCATCTGCCCATTTCGCAAATCTGTTTACATCAAGTGGAATCTGCCTCTCACACATGGACATATTGCAGACTTTAAGACAATATGTACATCGTCAAGTGAGTAGGAAATGGACGGAGGAAGTGTACTTTCTTAAGAATTCATCTTAATAAATGAAGAGAGTGCAACTGAGCACGCCGCCATGTGGCCCTCCATTTTCTTGGTTGAACTTTTTTGAAAAGACATTTCCATCTCTAACCTGAAAGCTACGTTCCGAGAGGTAGTCCTTAAGCAGATTCGCACATTTCCACAAACACCAATACGCTGCAGATCGCGAAGAACACCATAATGCCACGTTGTGTCATGGGCAATCTGCAGGTCAAAGAAAATGGGTAAACAATGCTGCTTCTGTACAAACGCATCTGTGATATAGGATTCAAGAGCCACCAGATGATTCGTTGTGGATCTCCCAGAGCGAAACCCGGCCTGGCGATTGTCGATATACCATTGTACTCAAGAAAGTGCATGAGGCGGCGGTTAATCATTTTTTTCCAAGACTTTGCATAAGCAACTGGTCAAAGCGACTGGCCTAAAACTTGTTTCAAATGCTTGGTCTTTCCCCTCCTTTAAAATAGGCACCATAATGGCTCCTTTCCGTGCTTTTGGAAACTGTCCTTCGTGCCAGATCTTGTTAAACAGCAAAAATGCTTCAAGGTTGGCATCGTGAAGGTGCTTAATCATGCTATATGTTATTCGGTCTGCACCTGGTGCTGATTTCCCGCAAGCATAGGTCGGCGTACTCACTCGTGAGTACACTCATTTGTACTCATTTGTACTCAAACTCACGAGTGAGTACGATGATGAGTGATCACACACCCAGAAAAAAACAGTGAGTACGATGACGAGTGAGTACAGGGGTAAGTCCACTACTCGTGAGTACAGTACTCATGAGTACACTACTCATGAGTATGAGTACTCATGAGTACAGTATTCATGAGTATGAGTACTCATGAGTTTGAGTACTCATGAGTACACAGTACTCATGAGGACACAGTACTCATGAGTACACAGCACTCATGAGTGCAATACTCATGAATACTGTTTTTGCGAGTGCTTGCACTTTTGAGTATATGCACTCCTGAGTACAGTAGTGCAAACAGTAGTGCAAACAAGGAAACGGACGACAAAAGCTGCCACCGGAAGACACGCAGAAAAACGCAGTTTACGGCCACGGCTGCACCGTTAATCCCCGAGCTCCTCTGAACCCGACCCGGCATGAGAACAAGAGGAGACGCCAGACGCAACGCGAGTGCTTACGTTCCGTTTCGCTTTCTCACATGTACTTGCCTTCGCGCAGTAAGTCGCCCTACGACAGTGCACCGCGTCAGACGTTTTCTTCCTCTGTCCTGATTTATATGTAACCTGTGTTTTTCTAATCAATTAAACAATTTATTTTTCTACTTAGTTTTTCATTCGAGCTACGACCTGGCTAACAGTGCAGATAAGTTGATTATTCGTGAGTAATACAAATTAAGTACTCATGAGTACAGATTAAGTACTCATGAGTGCAGAATGAGTAGTACTCATGAGTACAGATTGAGTACTCATGAGTACAGATTCAGTACTCATGAGTACAGATTGAGTACGAATACTCGTGAGGACAAATGACTTTGAGTACAAGTGAGTACGATTACAAATGAGTATTTGATGAGTGAGTACGAGTGATTTCGTGAGCAGACGAACTTTTTTGATTGAGTACAGCGTGAATGAAAAAAATTATGATTGAGTTTGAGTGAGTTCTCTCTGTTTTGCCGACCTATGCCCGCAAGTGGCAAGGGCAACTTTCAGCTCCTGCATGGTAAAGGGGCAATTATACCCGACATCAGATTGCCTTTTGTCACGTATGATCTTTTGTTCTTCTGGCTTTTCGTGTCTCAGGGAATTATTGATTAGTGAGCTGAGCTCGACACATACTCAAAATGCTCGCCTAGAGCATTCGCTTGGTCTTGTAATGTGTGTCCACCTGTGCTGACCAGAGGGTGCGTACCTTTGTCGCTTCCTCGGAGTGCTTTAATTCTTCTCCATGATTTCCGCGTATCAATCAGTATATGATGTGATTGACGACACAAACTTATTCCAGCTTTCTCTTTTTGTAATGCGACGAATCCGTCTGCCGTTCGCCTTCGCCCGCTTGAAAAGTAACAGGTTTTCAGCCGTCGGGCCCCTACGCAAGACACCCCACGCATCATTCTGTTCCTTACGGGCCTTCCTGCAATCATCATTCCACCAAGATTTTGGCTTACTTAGTGACCTTATTAAAATAAGTCTGTGCAATGGAGTTTACTGCAGATTCTTATATATGTGTGATTAGGGTCTTTGCATCTTCATCAATATCAAGGTGGTCTATAAGTGTATAGTGAAGCTCAGGGAGTTCTTTGAATTTTTTCCAGTCTGCGGCATCATCCTTGAACGTCTGTGGGTGCGGAGTGCTGGCTTGTTTATTGTCTAAGAGTTCAAGGCTGACTGGAAAGTGATCACTTCTATACAGGTTGTTAAATACCTTCCACGTAAGTGCTGGGAACAGAAACGGAGAAGCAATGGCTAGATCTATGCAGGAGTATGTGGCGTGTGTTATGTTACAGTACGTTGGCTCTTTCTTATTCAGTAAGCATGCTCCTGATGATAGAAGAAATTTTTTCCAGGAGGCTTCCTCGAACATCAGTGCGTGCAGAACCCTAAAGTGGGTGGTGAGCATTGAAATCACTGACCACTAGGTAGGGCTGTGATAGCTGATCAATTAACGTTTCAAAGTCCATACTGGAGAGGCCGTGGTCTGGAGGAATGTACAGTGAGCATACTGTTACTAGTTCGCTAAAAATAATAGCTCTTACTACTGCAGCCTCTAGGTTGGTCTGAAGGGTAGATGCTGACATGCGATTGAATTTTGTACCACAATTGAAACTTCTCCAGAGGGCTGCATGAAACCGTCCCTGTCTTTTCTAAGTACAGAAGAGTTCTTAAGAAACTTTGTTTGGCTAGGCTTGCGATGCATTTCTTGGAGATACACAATACTTATTTGGTGTTGCGACATCAATTCATAAATATCGCCTAAATTTTTCAAAAGGCCTCTGCAGTTCCAGTGAACTATGTTATCAGCAACCATCATCCTACGCTATAAGAACGGTTGAGAATAGGGCTGTTCTGCCATCCTCACAGGCTCACGTCGCCTTTCCAGAAGCCGTGACCCAAGGCTTTTGTTTTGTCCTGTAAATAGAAGTGCCGCGCCCTCCTGGCGTCCCACGCACGGGAGACCTCGGCGTTCTGTTCATGGCTTCTTGTGAAGCCTCGACAGTAGGGCTAGGCTGGCTGTATGGGGAAGCATGCTTCTCAGCCATCACGAGCACAGCAGTGCCAGCTACGGGCATATCGTGGGCATCAAGGGTTGCCGGGGCAACCTCTGACGCTTCTTTTGGAGCAGGCGCAGCGGCCGTAGCCATCGGCACCAAGGGGGGGGGGGGGGCGTGGTGTCCCTTGGGGCCTCACTGGGAGGGTCCCAAGGTGCACTTTAGCCGAATGTAGCGCTGCCCCTGGCGCGCCACTCTGGCAAAGCTGGTGTGAGTCAAAAATAGTCCCTGGCGTGCTTCCCGAAAAGTAATATTCTCTTTGAATTTCAGAGCAATGACTTCTTTTTTCCCTTTTTCCATTGGGAGCAGGAGCGCGAGAACGCGGCGCGGTCTCCTTCGCAATTTACGTAGTGAGGTGGAGCGTAGCAGCTGTCAGACATGTGGTCAGGAAAGTTACACTGCGCATACTGCCTTGCCTCGGCAGCTTGTCGAGCCATGGCCACATCTCTGGCATTTGTAATACCAGCGAGGGCTCGGGATGTAAGGATGCACACGGATCTTAACATAGCCTGCCCCAACAGACTCCTGAGGCAATACACTTGTAGAGAAAGTGAGAATGACGTGCTTGGTAGGTATTTCCTTTCCATCTCTATGGATCTTGATTCTTTGAACACTGATGACATTCTGACCATCGAACCCTCAAAAAAGCTATTGTGCAGACAAACTCTTGCAATCTTTATCAGAGATTACACTTCTGGCAGTGCCCTTAGATCGTTGAAGTGTTACACTCAGGGCTTGTAAGCTATGGTAGTTACTTTGGTCAGCTTTGCACACTGTTCTTCATCTTTGACTTCCAACAGCAGGACGCCACTTCCTAGCTTGCTAACTTCATAGCCACTTGCTATCTCATTCATTAGAACTTTGGCTGCTAGAAATGGTGACAGGCATCTCACTGAGGTTTCTTCGTTTTCGCAGTGCAGGACATAGAATTTCGCGAACGTTTCTGGCTTAAGAAGTTTAAAATTTTCTGTGCCTGCGCTACTTCGTTGCGCCCCCGTTTCGGGGTCGATCACGTGAAAAAGATGTTTTGGTTGCCATAAAATGTGACATGTTCAGCGGTCGTGCTGGCCGCCCACCATCCAGCCCAACATCCAGCCCAGCAACAAATGCCCGTTAGCCATACACGGCTGCTATAACCCTGCGTAATTGATCAAGGTTGACTTCCTTTAGAAAAGAGACGACAGGACATGGGTAGAAAAGGAGATAGGAAAGAAAAAGAATTGAGAGGAGGACAGGAAAACGTGACTCGCTGGTTCCCCCCCTGAGCGGGTCAGACCGGGGGCACGGTCTGCGGGAAGCGGGTACAAAACGGCGTGTTGCCGCTGCCAGGGGGCCGTGAAGGTCCAAAACAACCCTGGCTTCAGCCACCAGGATTCCCTTTTCCCCGGACAGGGCTAAGCCGCGCACAGCAGGCATGTGGGTGGGTCCAACCCACATGTGCTAAGGTCCGCGGTGTTGCGAGGCGCCGAATGCCTAGCGGTGTAGGCACCCCTGCGGAGCTGGGGACCATGGTGGCGCTACTCCCCGTAACGCCTTGACTATCAAGGCGCCGCCTGCGGGGAGCCCAAATGAGTTCGGAGCCCGAGGGGGTTCCGAGTTTATTTTGTGTTCGAAGTCCATTTTGAGTTCTGAGCCCAGCCCGTGTTAGCTCTCAGTCTTGCGCTCACTGTGAATTTGACTGCGTGCGCGTAGATGGACTGCTCACCAATGAGAAGGCGGTGATTAAAAAATTGTGAGTTTGAGTGAGCCGGTTCAACTTTGCTGAGTTATGTTGGTGACATATTTACATTTAAAACAGCAAAAAAAGTGCCGAAACTCCTGAATATCAAGAATTTGTTCATTGAGTGAATATAAAAAAAAAACACAAGGGTGGACCTTGGCCAAGATTATGTAACGTAGATTGACGGCCAGATAGGTACTAATCAGTGTGTCGAACCCAAAAAATACCGGTTCGGTTACGGTTCTGGTTCAGGCGAAATCATCTCGTTCCGGTTCAGTTCCGGTTCGACAAAATCACGTACCAAACCGGTTCGCGAACCGGTTCGATGAGTTGCATTATCACTGAAACTAGCAAAAAAAAATTGAGTAGTTTAAAACGATAGTCAAATCAAAATACAAACAAAAATTCAAACTGCTGCTGTTCCCCAAGGTCAGTGGCGCAATTTCAAAGCAAACTATAAACAATTACGAGATATTAGAAAAAAAGATGAAGTGGCGACGATTTACCACCTACTTTCTCGCCCAGACTTTATGTTGTCCTAGCGACTATTCAAAAAACCACCGCCAAGAGATATGGCGGTGGGATATATTTTCTGCCCTTTCCTTTTTTGTTGAAATCGCAATCGTCACAATGGAATCGCCCATCACGATAACCTTCAAGCCTTAAATTTAGGCCTGCGTACTGGCGCGTTCAAATACCAGCACTTAATACCAATAGCGCACATTTTTTTATATCTGTAACAAAACGAAAAAATCCTACAACAGGCACGTAAATACTACCAATGAATTAGATTATTTGGTCACCCTGAATAATTTGTTAGCTATCACCTTACCGAATGTGTTAGCCACACTTTTGTTAAAAGTAAGCTTTAGTTAAAGCTCAGTCACTGCATTATTGCTCTGATCACTGCAATTTCCTTTTGCGATAGCTATACCGGATGCGTGCATTACAATCAGTATGTCATCGTAACGCCTGACCCCCGGCCATCGTTCCGTGTGCTACAGTCCGGAATCTTATACCAGATTATGCTGTTACAAAATGAAATGGAAATTTGACGCGCGGAGCATGAGATGGGACTTTTTTGGGTAGACACTCTTAAAGGGACCCTGCAACACTCTTCGTGCAGTGCAAGAAAACCTGCGCCAGGTTTAGATTAGACTTCCAGGAACACCCGAGCCACATATTACACGTGCACGTGAAGCGGTAAGCGCGCAAATCGCCATGAAAGACGCGGAAAAACCAACCGCTCTCTCTTCAATTCTCCTCATTATGCACCCATGGCATGGCCTCTGCGACGTCAATCGGGCCATGGCTGTCCTGGCTGTCCTATTGGCTGTCGCCGGTCAACTTCGCGGCTAAATTCTGACATTTCCTGTGACGATCAGCCGTCGTCGGCGCTGTGTATGAACCTCTTCTATGTCTGAACCTGCCCGCATGCTTTTGGTGTTTCTTTTGTTTTGAGTGCGCACGGAGTTTGAATGACGAACTAAACATTCAGCTTTCAACGAGCCCACTCGACAACAAACGTTTATTGCCCCAAAAACGCCCTACCAGCCTGAACGCTTGCTTGCGAGCAGGCCACCATGCCTGCTTTTTTGGGGCACCAGACCAGAAATAGACCCGGCTACGTTGCGGGAAAAAGGACGAAACTCCCCGGCCTGTGACACATCGAAGGCCGCCGAACAGAACGCCCCGCGCCGCCCCCGTCTCCGGGAGAGAGCGCGCAGCCTTCGTCGCGTTGTCCGCGGTTGAGTTGAGAGGGAACATTTATGCGCGATTTTTCATAGCACGTAGTTTCGGTAATAGTGAACAGATTTTCATAATTCTTGCACGAGGAGATTGCTGTGACAATAGACTTTACCCCAAAATACATTCCCAGTAGTCGATGGTAAGTGTTGCAGGATCCCTTTAAATTCGTCCACAGCAGCAGTACTCTCCTCCGGAACGAGTAGCAGTAGGAGTAATGTAGCGAGTTGGGCAGTCAGTACAAGTGCACCTTCGACAAAAAGAAGATCTGAAAGAGACAAAACTGCCTCAGCAGCAAACAGCTTAGCCACTATGCAGCCCCTGCGGTCACACTTGTCAAGTATTAACAATTTGCAGGTGTCGGACCTTTTAAACAAATTACGAAATGCAAAAAGTCTGCACACATCGGGTGTGGGCTTTCGCTGTTGCGCAGTGGAGCACTCCTGCAGCCTGATTGCTCCAATAAAGTCGCAGCTAGGGAAGGGCAAAGTCGTTTTATATCCCCTGAAAGCTGCCGAGAATGACATTTCATTTGATCAGCTTGAACTACGCTCGTGCTTCCAGCAGCAACATGCCATTGCTACATTGGGGCTCATTTATTTCATCTGTTGTTACATAGAGCGTGATAGTGTTCAATTGTCTGGAACTAGAGCACACCATGTAACTGGCCGCGTAAGATGAGCTACGCTCTGTCTGGCTTCGTCACCTGCGTGACTAACGCAGCGGTACGGTAGAAAGGCCGCCAGCGGCGAAGTTTGTGCCGTCCTCATTCTCTTATCTAGTGAGCAGTGTTGCGGAGTTACCACTTCGTAATTGGAATGACTCCGGATTAATTCCACCTTTTCGAGATGTCGGAATAGAATGGGAATAGAATGAGGACAACGCTTGGAGGATTGGATTGGGAATGGAATTAAGCGCATTTCGCCCGGCATGGAATGGATTGGTGATTTGAGACGATGGCGTTACCATTGCTGGCACCTCCCGGCTACTTTAGTCTAAGGTAGCATTTTCGTAGATTCTCATACTCTAAATTCTAATTCTGAACAGTGTTCTTAAGGGTTTTTCTTGGCCCCAATACACCATTTTTTTTTCATCCTTATATGTACTTTGTATTTTGTTTGTACTCTGCACTTTGCACTTTGAATTGCACAAAATGTGTCTCATTGCTCACAGTGGCTCCCACGCATGCAGTTTAGTGGGGGCGAAAAGAAACAGGAGTTCTGGAAGACGTGTTGAAGCTTGAACAGAAAAAAACTTTGGATGTTAGTGGTTTCTGTAGCACACGCAGTTCTTTTATATTTCTTCTTTCATTCTCTGGCTGCCTTCGGCATTTTTCTACAACACTCAGAGCCTCGATCCCTCATCTGAAGCACATACTGCATGAAACTTACTCGTTGAGTCAGATTCACTGAATTGGCGTTTTCACCTCTTTTCTGCCTGCCCATCTTGTGCAACACCCCGTTTATATTATTCCGATTCGGTAACTAATAAAAACAGTGAATGCACGGGACCTAAACTAATTTGCCTGTGAAGAAATATTGTGATACATTGTGAGCGAATTTAGCTCCACCTGTGGTTTCAAAACAATTTACTTTAGCTTTGCGGGTTTCGGTAGCGATCGCTGATGTAACGAGGAGCTCTTAGTCGCTGAGGCGAAGTCCGTGCATGCCGCGGACCACCGGCTGCCCACGACGAAATTCCTCAATCATATGAACACAGGTCATTGTCCCTTCGGCGTGAATCATCGCGTCTGGCCGGTGGCGCCGTTAGGTCGGATCTTCCTACTTTGGCAGGCTTTTTGAGGCGTAGCTTTTTCTGTACAACTGTCCGTGGCGCCATCAGCAGACGCCCGCCTCAGCCGCAGTGCCCACCCCATATATAAGTCGTCCGCGCATGAAACATGTAGCAACTAGTCTGCTTGGCGTTCTCCTCACACCCTCCAACCAGACGCGCAATGCAGAACTTTGCGACTTATTAGCTGACGTGGTAGGCATCGCTCAGAATACGGCCCTGTCCACAGTCTGCCTGTATGTTTTCGCGGGGCTTCGGAGCTCCAGAAATGACATGGATGCATAATGTTCAAATATTAATGACGCCGATCCTCTTCGCTTGCCTGCCGCCTCCTATAGACCATAGGATAGAGTAAAATTGAAGCCAAGGCAGCAAAGAGAAAACTGGGTGCGTACGAAGCCAGCTTCTGACGTGTTACTGAGCTTTCTACCTCCACGCTCTACTACGGTTATGGGCAGTTGGGATTCGCGATTACACTAGATATTATATACGAGAATGCAGAAGACACAATTGCCAAAGGGTGTTTGTTTCTAGTAGTTTAGGCTGCTGCAGCGCTTATTGGCGAGTGCCTTGACAGCTCTCAGGAGTGCGACGCCATGCTTTGCTTCTGTCATATGTGTGGACCTCTCCTCTAGTTGGGTCAAACTTGTTCGTCGTTTGGTTACTGTGTTTCTGTGCACGTGGTCTTTACGCCTGATTACTGAAGCCTTAGTCGTCAGCATGAAAGCTGGAGCCTTCGCCACTATTCATGTAGGAATACGTCATTTTAAAGTGTTGATAAGGTCCTGATGCATATATAGGTTGCTCGTTCGTGGAAACAAACTGCCTGACCATGCTTCTTTATTTTGCCAGGGCTCCCGTCGCGATATGGTTCTGTCATTTTAACATTATGGCGCGTAAGTGACCTTTAGAAGAGCTGACCTGAGTGCTTTAGGGGAAATAAATATGCCAGCCCCATGCTTAATATCAGCAATCAAAAACCCGATTATGCATTTGTTCTATTCGTTGCGTTATGCGAAAACAAAAACCGCGCGCTCAAGTGGGGTCCGAAAACGTCCACGAAATGCTCCGGGCATACTTTTAGACACGCAGAAAAATGAATGGTCATCAATAATGTCCTGTATTGAACGGAATGGGTTGAGGTAATGCCAGGGCAATAAACAAGAAAAATGAGGGTCAGCGTGGAGGCGATGCGACTTTCCTACGGCGAATTCAAAACTGTTCATGGTGTTCTGTGGCGCTGCCCTGCCGTCTATCACGTTGTTACAGAATATTACTGCCTAATGCTCTACATTCACTCAAAATAATTCAAGTAAGTATTTCATGTGTGTGTAGATGTCAGCGAGGTACGCGCGACAGGCCTGTGAGTTAGATATATGCCCTACTGATGGTGCTGGTTTGACGTAGGCGGAGCACATAGAAAGATGTGACGCGAAAGACCGTGCAACGAAACGGAAAAGTCAGACATCAACGTAATAGCTGCTTCATCTCGCGTCACATAAGAACAAACCAATAGAACATGCTAACGTGCAAATACAATAATTAGCAGCGGAGCTCCGACTACTTATCATTTAAAAAGGGGCAGTGGGATACTGCTCGTTTTTGCATTAGAAGAGCGGTTGTTCTGCACGAGATATGTCACCAAGCTGCTACCATCTCCCAACTTCGGTGACAAGTGACGCAGTTTGCATACTTTTGTAGTTTTCAACGAGTGTAATAACATCACATTCACGTTGAGTTCCTCGGTAACTCGATAGAGCACCACGAGGCAGTTTTTGAGTCGAGGAATTGAAGGAGTGGAATGGGAATGGGCTGAGTTTTGTCACTCCAAGGCATTGAAAGGAATGGAATTGCTACAAGTTCTAATTCCTCGGAATTGAGTTGGAATGGAACGGGCATGCCCACTGTCTGAGCCAGAGCGCGTTGCCTCGCGGCACTGGCCACACTGGGCAAGCAGGCTGTGGCTGCCGTCGCCGGTTGCCCGAAAAGACGACGGGGGAGCCTCTGCCCGTCCCGGGAGCGCAGCAAGCCTCAACGGCAACCGGAGTTGATAGCGACTCGCACGTGACCGTGCGGGCAGCGCTGGCCGAGTTGCACTCACCTCCTCCTTCAGGAGTGCCGAACCTGCAAAACAAGCAAGCGTTGCGCTTAAAAAGCACGCAAAGGAAACTTACTCCGGCGTAACTCTCTAATTTATCACTTTGGGCTTTTTTACGCCTATACAGGCTAGAACCATGTGCCTTGTTTGCCTGCAACGCACTTTCCCACTCGGGCACCGCTTCGGGTCGGACATTTTGACGTGGCAACATTTGGAACTATGTTCGTATGTCTATGAAGTATTTCCCGTCATACGTGGTGCATATTTACGGCGAATTCATTGCCGCTGGAAGGCCTCTTTTCGCAGCTACGGCCTATCGTGCGAAACCCCGCTCCTGCTGCGGAGACAGGCGCTCCATAGGAATCGTTCACGATGAGATTGCGCACAGCTCTGGCAGGAGTCGGCTCCACAGGGACCACACTGCTCGCTGCTGCTGTCGCTCTAAATTGATCCCGTGCAGTGACTGCTGGCGAACGGGTACGGCCGAGCATGCAGTACGCTTTACGAACGCGGTTGTTGGGAAAACCTTAACACGCGGTGTGAAATTTTACGAAGCATTATACGGCTAACCCCCTCCTCCACACCCCCCCGCCAAGTTTTCGTTCCGGTGAAGCCGCATTACTGGGCACCGCTTCTGTGCGCCTCCTCGCCCACTGCTGATGCCTCTTTTACAAGTTTTATACCTTTATACCCCTCACCATCACCGATGCTTCGTTCACAAGTTGCGTCAGCAGATGGTGACGGCGCTAGCGCCGTTATTATCCGTAAAATCAACCATGAATTACACAGCAACCGAATTAAAAAAAATAAACAGGCACTCTATAATAAATTTATCACAAAACCGTGACATGGAAGAGATTTAACTACATTGAATCAATCCCGCAACCAGTTAAACAAATGAACGAGATCATGCCAAGACACCCTATAAAGAGAAATACTTCGCTTCCTGCAATGATAGCGAGCAGCTATGGAACAAAGTAAATTCCTTACTAAATCCCTTGCCGCATTGGCTCAGTGGCTAAGGCGTTCTGCTGCTGAGCCCAAGAACGTGGGTTCGATTCCCGGCGGCGGCGGCCGCTTTTCTGATGGAAGCGAAAAGCGAAAACGCCAGTGTATTTGAGATTTCGATGCACGTTAAGATCCCCTGGTTGTCAAAATTAATCCGGAGCCCTCCACTACGGCGTGCCTCATCGTCTGCGTAGCGTCGGCGCGTTAAACCTCTTGGTCAATCCTTACTAAATCAAACGCCCTAGAGCCAACCAATAATATTTTCCAACAAAAATAGTCTTCGAATTTCCGCACAATTATTACCTGGCACAGAGGACCTGGCACAATGCCTTGTCCTCTGCTATTTAGGACAAACAATGTGACAAACAGCACAAAACGATAACTCTGCATTACAAAGAATTCATGAATGGCGTGTTCAAAATGGCCTGCATATAAACATAGGCAAAACTAATGCAGTATTATTCGATCGGTTGAAATGACAAATGATACAATTGGTTGAAATGATATTTCAGTCAAAGCAGCACGACAACCGACCTTTGAGAATCTCAAAGGCCTTTGAAACGCGGATGCTCGCACTCTATGGTGCAGTTTCTGCGTGCCGTATTTCCAGAAATATTTATTTACGAGTAAAAGTTTTGTAGCGCAAGCTACACTGGCCGAGGTTGAGCAGTTTCGCGTGGACCCTGAAGGGCCGTGCTGCGGAAGCGCTAGGGGCATTGGATTGTATTGAAGATCATTCGACTGGATTTAGATTGGACTGGATTAAATTAAATTGGATTGGCTTGAAAATCCAATTCAATTGGGGTACGGGTGTGTAGAGAATTGGGTCTGCACATTCGCCGGTCTGCGCATTCCAGAGGAGTGACGTCATAGCCACGGCAGACGCACTGGCGCCGGCACGTGTCCAGCTGTGCGCCTCCGTTGCCCAGTAGCCAAGTCTGACGCTTGCGGAGCCGCTTGATAACTGTTTCACGTGGCTCCTGGAGAGCCGTGCTGCGCATGCGCGAGGAGCAGTGAGCGAACTGGACTGAATTTGATTGGATTGGATTGGATTGGAAATTGTTTTAGTAGCAGTAAGCATGATAATCAGCTAATCCTCGGCAACCAGGAAACTTAACACACGACTGATAAGTTCGATGAAATAACCCAACGGCTTCATAAACATGATAAGAAAATACAGTGCCTAAAGAAGAGAGCTGACAGAATTGATGCAGAGCAAGTGTTCGAAAACCGGAAGCAGTTGCGAGAGGCCGTGAATGACTTGGAATGGCATAGTCCATGCCTCAGCCTGGAATTTCACTGTATTCCCGTAACGCCCAACGAAAACCTTCTGCAGGAAGTTAACGCTCTGGCACCTGTTCTCGACGTTCCCCCCTTGGATCCAAACAGTGTCAGTGCTATCCATCGGCTACCCGCAAGGCCAGAAAAGATTCCAGGAATCATTGTTCGATATAACAGGCAAGCCGACAGAGGCGCTTGGCTCGTGAACCGCAAAAACCTGCGGGAAGCAAAGCAAACTGAGTTCATCCTAGAAAACATGACTAAACGGAATCGAGAACTGCTTCGAACAACCAAAGAATGGGCTTTGAAAAATGGTTTTCGTTTTGCGTGGCATGCAAACAATCGAATCCTGCTAAAGAAAAACACTGGTGGTGAGACTATCGTTGTAAAATGAAATAACCAAGTGCACCAGCTCACGCAATAAGTTGGCTGAACTGATAGTATGCGACGGCTATTTCACCCAAACAATTTTCTCAGATCATGCATACTTCTAAACCTGGTTTGTCTTTCATAGCCTTAAACTGCCGTTCAGCGAAATCAAAAGTAGATGAGTTGGAACTGTCTTTTGACTGTTTGAAATGGCGTTTTGCCGTACTGTTTCCTACAGAAACTTGGTACACTGATGAATCAAAAATGTACATACCAGACGGTTATTCATTTTTTTTTTTTGTGACACCATCTACTAGACGAGGTAGGGGCGTGTCCATGCTTATACAGGAATGTTACGCGTGTTATCCGCGAAGTGATTTCACTTGTGTAAATGATGACTTTGAATCAGTGACGGTTGTTTATGATCAGCACATGTTTTTAGGATTGTAGCGACCGCCAAAAGGATGCTTCCGAACCTTCTGCGCTTTTCTAGAACGACTACTGTCTTTTGCAACCGATAGGAAACTAAAACTTGTTGTAGGTGGCGATTTCAATGTAAACATGTGTGAATGTGATCCTAAGCAAGTACTGTTATCAGAACTTATCAGTTCGTATGGTTTTGATATTATTACCACAACTGCAACCCACATTACCGAGACTTCGGAGTCATTATTAGACTTTTTTATTACTAACCACCAACCTAATATAGTTACTGCTGATACTATAGTGACAGATATAAGCGATCACTCACCAATTTGTGTGTTAGTAGCTACAGCAACCGGCCGAATAAAAGAAAAAGTAGAATCACCTACTTATCAAGTTATTTCGGAAAGTAACCTAGCGCATTTCAAAGAAACTTTGCAATCTATTTCTTGGGATTGCGTCTACAACTCTGGCTGCCCGAATGAGGCATATGACACATTCCTGCGTATCGTGGCAGCTACTTACCAAGCACGTTTTCCTCTTAAAAAGACTAGGCGTGCACACCAAATTAGAAAGCCGTGGATAACAAAGGATATTCTGGAAAAAATCAAACTTAAACGTCGTCCATATCATAAATTCATAAGAACTAGAGACGCAAATGTGTTTGCCGATTTCAAACGTCTTCTAAATCAGCTGGTTGGCATACTCCGAAAGGCTAAATCTACGTACTACTCTGACGTATTCGCCCATAACACAAACAGGCCTGATCTTACCTGGAAGAAAATAGACTCAGTACTGGAACGCACGCGAGGACCTAACCGAATTGATTCTATCTATGTCAATGGTGACAATGTATCTGACGAACGTCTAGCAAATATTTTCAACGATTTTCTGGTTAACCATGCAGTTCAGTACGTCTAACGAACAACAAATCTTCTCAACATCCCAAGTATCTACATCTGAACCTCCCACGGTGTTCTTATTCCCGACCGACTATCAAGAGGTAATATCTACGCTTTTAAAAACTTTTTTGGCAGCAAGTACAAGGAAATGATCTGAATAACCAGCTCGTTTCAGTCTGTATATCTGGAGCGCACAGCTAGTACCCATAGTGTGGACACAAGACTTTGTAGGAGGCGAGTTCAGGCTGTTGACCGCAACACCATTTCTTACCACTTTGGAGTGACAAGACTAATTACTCAGGAGGGCTTGTTTGACCCTGGGGCATACATCCAGCAGACGTGCTTATTTTGGAAAGCCAGTGACAAGCCCAGAAACTGAATGACTCCCTCTTAGGGAACCTCACTTGTAAACTCCAGACTATTTTCCTCTAACACCGTCAAAACAACGTTCACATGTTGCTGAAAAGTACATGTCCGTACTAGCAATAGATAGCCATCAACGTACCTAAAAGCCTTCAAAACTAGGCATTCCAGTTGCTTCTTCAGGAAAGTGTCGAAAAAAAAATATTGCTAAGCACAGGAGCCATACCCGATCCAATACAAAAACCTGTCCTTTGAGTGCAAACCTTCTCCCCCAAAGAAACTAGGGTGGAATTCAAATAAAAGTTCAACAATTCCAGAACTCTCCCAAGAGACATGCCACCACTGTTAACAAACTGCTCTTCGTCATTGCGACCCGTAATACACGGTTTGACACAGGTGCCAATGGGAATAGAGTAAAACAGGTCTACCCCGTCAATACTAAATGCCGAGCATTCGGTAGGTTTTTCTGCAGACAATTATTCTACCACTTGCTCAGAGCCAGTCACAAGATAAGAATCTTTGACCGACAAAATTGCAATTGCTTTTAAAGGAACGCAGAAACAATGCCCTGCCAAGTACCCAACTCCGTGATTATCGCCGGGGTACTTGGAACGGCGTACTTGACAGGGCATTGTTTCTACGCGCCTTCAAAAGAAATTGCGATTATTGTCGGTCGAAGACCCTTGTGTTCGTTCTTTTCGCCAATGGTGTACCTTTAGTAAGGATTGTTGTTGGGCTAGTTGGTATCGGTACATGGTTGGAGAAGCGCTTATTTTTGTAACCCAACGGACAAACGTCGAGCGAAGAAAACCAGACAGAACGAATGAGGCGCTACTAACAACTGAAGTTTATTCAACAAAGAAGACGGAAATATATAGATGATCCACCACTTATGCCAACACTGTGCGCACGCGTCAAATTTCTTTGTTTATTTGTACCGGAGATACTCCTTTTCTTTCTCTAGCAAGGTAATGGAAGGGGAGCTCACGCACTCTCCTTCTATTCCCGATGTCATGCAAAATGCCTCCCAAATTTCTCGGGTTATTTTATCCTTTGATTTGAACAATACCTCGGTATCATTGAATGCCGGAGCGCATTTGACTGCCGAAGCAGTGCAATGCGAGATTACCCGAAATGCTCTTCTGCTCACATAGCGCGCGGTTCCTCGGCTCCTGCATTGGCTCCTGCATTGCCCCCGTCCTGTTTGACATTGATTTGGCTCGGGGAGACCGAGAGCTGGAAAAAAGCCTTGATAGATTTGGCATAGTGAAATGTTTTAGATACGTTGATGATTTCTTGGTGTGTATGGTTCCCGGAAGCGTCAATGAAAGCATCGTACAGGACATCTTGGGAAAGTTTAAAGCGGCACATGAAGGGCTATACTTTACCTTTGAGTTGCCGGCAAATAACGTCCTTCAGTACTTAGATTTGAAGTTAAATATTGAACTAAGACACACGTGTTGGTGCTATCATACCAGGGGTGAGAAGCAGCTTTTGCCTTTTGATTCGACACACAGCAAGCTGGTAAAGCGTGGTATAGCCAAAGCTTGTCTAACGCAGGCAATAAAGAAGTCTTGTTTCCATGCTATTGCGGAAAGCCTAGATAATCAAGCTGCGAGGCTCAGAAATAGCGGCTAGCCACAATCTTTGATAGGTTTTGTGGCCGAAACGATCCTTTCGGTAGATATTAAAGGAAGGCAGGTCAAGCGGAAAAAACAGGACAAACGTCCTGTGGTGATCCAGTACATTCATGGATTGTCTCATCGGTTAAAAAATGTTGCCGCGAGACACGAGGTACCCGCCGCGGTGGCTCAGTGGCTAAGGCGTTGCGCTGCTGAGCACGAGGTCGCGGGTTTGATTCCCGGCCGCGGCGGCCGCTTTTCTGATGGAGGCGAAAAGCAAAAACGCCCGTGTGTACGAGATTTCGGCGCACGATAAAGATCCCCAGGTGGTCAAAATTAATCCGGAGCCCTCCACTACGGCGCGCCTCATCGCCTGCGTTGCGTCGGCGCGTTAAACCCCACATTCAATCAAATCAATCAATTCAATCGAGACACGAGGTTCCGGTGGTTTTTTCCGCTCCGCAGAAACTTTTGAAGTTGTGTGAAGTGGTCGATAAAAAGATAGGTAGCCAGAGCAGAGGAATTAATGGTGAGCGCAGCTGTGGTGTAGCGCACATGCGCAAGTTTGTTGACTGTTGCATAGGTGTTGTCTACAAAATCCCGCTTTCGTGCACGAGGGCATATACAGGGCAAACAGGGCGTTGCCTTAGTGAGCGGCTCAAAGAGCACCGCGCGCTATGTGAGCAGAAGAGCATTTCGGGTAATCTCGCATTGCACTGCTTCGGCAGTCAAATGCGCTCCGGCATTCAATGATACCGAGGTATTGTTCAAATCAAATGATAAAATAACCAGAGAAATTTGGGAGGCATTTTGCATGACATCGGGAATAGAAGGAGAGTGCGTGAGCTCCCCTTCCATTACCTTGCTAGAGAAAGAAAAGGAGTATCTCCGGTACAAATAAACAAAGAAATTTGACGCGTGCGCACAGTGTTGGCATAAGTGGTGGATCGTCTACATATTTCCGTCTTCTTTGTTGAATAAACTTCAGTTGTTAGTAGCGCCTCATTCGTTCTGTCTGGTTTTCTTCGCTCGACGTTTGTCCGTTGGGTTACAAAAATAAGCGCTTCTCCAACCTTTACTATTGGGCCATTCATGTCATTTTGCAAGATGCAAGGCCAGGTCTAGGACTGGTTTCGTTATTTCTTGTTGGTATTTCGAACGCTCTTTTGTGGACCTTCTTTTGTTCAGCGTTCGGGTTTTGGGCGAGATGTAGGTCGTTCCACGCCAAGCATTCTAGACAGTACGCTCTAACATATCCGATTACACGGTAAAAATTATGGGCGATGACTTTGTTTCACTATTTCTACACAGGATGGTCACTTCAAGACCAACGCAGGAGATCATGCCCCTGCTCCCATTCCCATTCGTGGCTAACAAACGTTTGTACTACTATACGGAGCGCGGTAACGAAATTCAGTTGGTAGAAGAAAAACCGCGTTTCCTTGCTAAAACGCATTCAGAGCGGCCAGTGTGTCTCAACATATCCTTTGCAGGTAAGCACTGCGGCGTTCTTGGGCCTTATTTAGACATTCTTTGCAGCTCTCAACTTTTCCAGGAGCAATGCAGCTGCATAGTTTTTTTATATTGTTGATGGTAAGTGCGGGAAAAAAAATAAGGGAAAAACTCAGGAAAATTATCAAAACGGGAGTTGAGGTAGCCATCGCGGAGGCCGAGCGACAACAGCATAAACAACCACAGAGGCGACAGCACCGGCTCGGAGGCGCGGAAACCGGCACCGGAAAACGCGCTCGCGACTCGCTTCGACGCAAGGCGTCGGTGCCACCACCGCTCACCTCAACTCCTCCATCATACAAACACGACAGGTACAGTTAAGCTGAGCCCGCCTCTCAACTAAACCCGCCCCCGTCGAGTCCATGTACTGGTGTCTACCGTGACAAAACTCGTCACGGCGGTATGCAAAGATGAGAGTGTTGCGTAACACTCTCATCTCAAAGATGAGAGTGTTACACGGTTAAAGACCAAATACGCCTCATTTTTACGTAGCTGCCAGCGATGCGTCGTGCTTTGACCTTGTAAACAAAACGTCAGTATGGTCGAGCGAGTGCTTGTTCCGTCAATTTGACGGTGTTCTAAGGGAAGACCGAGCGCTGAAGCCAACCGACATAAATATAACATGAGCATTTCTTTTTACTCCCAGAACGCACAAGGCCTACGTACAAAAGCGCAGTGCTTCGTTGATAATGCTGTCCTTTTAGATCATTGCGTGTACTCCATTATCGAAACGTGGTTGTCAGACCAAATTTCTTCCGCACAGGGTGTGACGAGTACGCTGTCTTCCGCCATGACAGGGATTATTACGAACACACCGGTCAACGGTACGGTGGGGGAGCTTTTATCGCTCTGCGAAAGTCCATGGTTGCGTTTCGCCGCTCTGACCTAGAATTAGGGAATGAATGCGTTTGGACCTAAGCGAAGGCTAAACGTGGAAAAAACTTACTCATTGGCGTGTATTATCTTCATCCCACTCTAGACATCCCTGCATTCGCGTCTCGTTTTCAGCACCTCTCAGAAACTATAGACCCTGGCAATTACAACACTCTCTTATTCGGCGATTTCCGCGTACCCGGCCAGTGCTGGAATCCAGGGGAAAATGTTGGCAATTCTTCCAAAGCAGCTCGCTCGTCTAACTTTTTCTCATTCACCGGATAGGCATATGCTGTCCTGCCTCCTTATGGCGAAGGAAACGTTCTAGACATCGTTTTCTCCAACTCGACTTCTTTCGATCTTAATCAGGCCTGAGAAGCCCTTGTCCCGGTCACCTATGGCATGAACCTTTCACAGTCACAGTGTTATTACCGGTTGCTTATGAACGGCGCATGGAGAGCCCGTCCTTTGGTTTTCCCCGTGGCGATTGTAACGCGCTATACACAACGCTCAACGAGACGAACTGGGAGCCAGTCTACACTTCACCTAATGCAGACGCAGTGGTGCAGCAGCTCACAAAAACTGCGCAAAAAGCAATGAATGAGCGCATACTGAAAAGGTCTAAATTTCCCTTCTGGTTTAGCAAATCACTGTTGATTGTTGGGTTTAACACGCCGGCGCTACACAGGCGATGAGGCGCGCCGTGGTGGAGGGCTCCGGATTAATTTTGACTACCTGGGGATCTTTAACGTGCGCCGAAATATCGAACACACGGACGTTTTTGCTTTTCGCTAAATCAGAAAAGCGGCCTCCGCGGCCGGAAATCGAACCCGCGTGCTGGGCTCAGGTAGCAAAGAACTCCGCAGCGCGTTGTGCCGAAAGCGTCGAATCCACAAGCAAATGAAAGCTACAACGCTCCGCCCGCCTGCATGAGCTTCAAAGAACAGCGTTCACTTGCGAAAGCACTCCTCGCTCGTGACAAAAAAAAAAAAAAATTCCTCCGGCTTTACGGAATCTTTGCTTACCCGTTGCCCGGGTGACTTCTGGCGGAACGCAAAAACGCGCACAAGAAAGGCCCCCGAGCGGATTACTCTGCCGGATCGCGACAACATCGCCTCTCACCCACCCAGAATATGCGAAATATTAACAACACACTTCTCGCCTGCCTAGTTCCCGTCACGCGACAGCGGCTGCCCACTTGGATTCGCATCTCTAGATGATGTCATACAGACGCACAAAACCACTGTTGAGGATGTCACGGCTGCTATTCGCAGTCCGCCTTAAAAGAAGTCTTCCGGCCACGATAGCATCCCAGGCTTTGCTGTCAAAGGTTGCTCCGATGCTCTCTCACCGTTGCTCTGCCTCCTTCCCTTAAAGAGTGGCAGTTTCTAACAGAGAGTGCTTCTGGTTTATTCGAACTGACGCTGCGGTCCCTGCAAAGTCATGCTTATTTAAATAGCTTTCGTTACCTCGAACAAAATTTGGGGCCCCTTCGAATTCCAATTAAAATGAGGTTCGACTGTGTATTTATAAGGCCTGTGGCGTTCAGGGATGCTCAACTAACAGCGATCGCGAAATGACGGACCTGTTGCTTCCTGCAGCATGCAGCTATTGGCCCCGAGGACATACCGTGGCGCCGCCTACGAATGACGTCACTTGTTGGACGCCGGGTCGGGTTGTCGTCTGCTACAACCCATTTCCTGTGCGTAAGCGGCCGCGTGTTTTTTGTGTGTGTGTGTCTGTGGCCACCGTACCCCCTCCGCCCCCCCCCTCCCCCCGCTCCTTGTGGATTTGATGCAAATTACCCAAATAAGTTGTCTGCAACCCCAATAATCGGGGCGAGCAATCAGCGACTCGCTTTTTCCCGGCGACACCGCCGCGCCCCACAGCTCGTACGCAGCCAGCTAACGCCAAGGAAGATGCAACTGATGCCGAGAAAAGTACACTGTAAATTCATTATGAAATACTTGCGACGTGACATGTACGAGACTGTGTGTGCCAGGAAACACCTTGTAACAGCAATGGAAGCGCGTCGCTCACTTGTGATCTCACCGCGCCTACTGCTCGCCTTGCCTGGTAAATGAATGAGTACGTGAGAACGGTGATCGGATTGCTTCGCCGCGCATGCTTAAAAGTACTGCTATAATGCGCACTTTGGCTTACAGGGGCCCTGAAAGGCGTTTTGAGCACACTAAATGAACTAGCGCAATCGTTAGATTGGGTCGTCAACGTCATCTGTGCCAAGTATTACTCTTTTACGCGCAGCGGAAAGCTCACACTTTTGTTGCAAAGTTTGTCGCTTTTTTCTCACCCTTTCCTTCGTGTTTTTGGGCGCCGCCATCTTCACATGTCTACATCATCGATTCCCAGATGTTCGTCATGAGCTAGACATCCTGCTATTGGGCGGCTTTTTCACGCACTTCCGGCAAAGAGATGAGTCCGTCGGCTCGCCGGCTGATCTGCCGGCGGAGTGCCGGAGTGCTTGGACATTTTACGACAAACGAAACAAGTGTAAACAAACGTTTAACCGTTTGTATTAAACGCAGCACGGCCATAACACGACATGGATATTCTGTTACCTGAGTACGTTCCATAAATAAAGCGTTGAAGCACCGTGGCACTTCTTTCGTGCAATCGCAGAGAACGCCCTGAGCCGAATGCCCGGGTTTGACGCATACATTTTATTCTACTTCAAAACAATCCAGAGATGGGTTTCGAACGAACACAACGTCACAACATCCGTTGCAAGTCTGAACCGCGATTGAAAGACGATGGGTTGCCTCCTCCTGCCCGTCGTAAATTCGGCACTCACATCGCGCGCGGTTTGCGGGGACGAACAGCAAGTCACTTAACTCCGGCGCACAAGCCGAGATGGCTTTTAGCCACGCACACTGCACATACCCCATGCGAAGTTGAGTCGTACGTCGCTCGAGAAAGATAATCCAGACCATGGGAAGCACTATCCACCCGCAGAAGCACAACGTCGCATTGCATCGCGAAACAAAGGCGTCCACAACACACACACACCATCGCCTCCTGTAATGTCAAACGCATCTCGCACTTCCCAATGGGAGTGGGTGGTACGCCTGCAGTGCCCACATGTCGCGAGGTGGGGCCCCAAGCTGAACCGGGAACACGCAACCGTAACTGAGTTCTACAGTGGTTTGTGCCTTGTTGCCAAGGCAACCGATTTTTGAGATTCTCAATGAAGTGGCGCTCGCCCCAGCGTTAGAAAGCTCAGAGCCGCGGTGGAGCATGTTTCGCCAACGTTTCCGCTCTACACCATGCGTCGCCCCAAGCTGAACTGGTCACATGATTGAAGGGTTTTGTGCACGGGTTCTGTATCGGTTTAAAATGTCTTTTTCACATGCCGCCGGCAGGAATTACGACCGCCGCAAAATAAGACCCGGCACCAGCGGGGCCACATCTGGTACGGCACTTTTTGGATAAACAGTGTCGGTGCATCAAAGGGAACGAGCGCACGATCTTCCCCGTACGGCTGCGAGTTCGCCGCCGATAAAAAGTCACGTGCCGCCGATAGCAACGAACACCGAACCGAACACCGAACCGAACGAACCAACGAACACCGCGAAAGGGCAAGGCGAGGCCGCCGCACGCATGCGGCCAGATTTTTCTTTCGCTTTTCCAGCCTTGAGCGAAGTGCGGGATTCATGGTGCCAACAAAGCTTGCTCGTAGCAGACGGCAGTCGGAGGAGCGTAATAGCGGAAGTACGTCACCGCTGAAAAGCGCAGCATGATGGGAGGGAGTGCTGGCGCGCCGTCAACAGCGAAGAATGAGTAGAAAGGAGGAGGAAACGCGGCGCGACGATAATGCACGGTTTTTGATTTACGATTTCTCAGCTAATACTCATCGCTTTAACAAAATTATTGCGGGAGGAGATTGCTAATACATTGCTTTATTTGGTTACATGTACATCCATCCATCGGCGGAAGGTATTTCAGGACCCCTTTAAGCAGTGCCTATTACCCCTACAATGTTTTTCATAGTTAGTCCCGGATTTAATTAACGATCACTGCCGTAGCCTGTACTCTGCACGGCTTATATGTTTACTTTTCGCGACAACTTGTCCGCATTGTATAAATGGTATACGAACGCGAGTTTTCAACGCCTGTGAGTGGGTTTGGACATGGCTATATTTAGTTTTCATTAGGACTTCGGCGTAGGAATGTATAATTGTAACGTGGGCTCTTTTATAGTTACATTGAGCCTGCCTTAATTCCTCTAGCATCAATGAACCTAACGATTGCTCACAGAAGGCGAGGCTGTGTACGAGGCGAAACACGTCGTTAATGAATTAGGGTAATTGGGAGATTTAAAATAGGAGAACCGAGCGTTGGGGGCCCCCCAAAGTGATGGGGGAACCCAAACGCAACACGCGCGCGCGCGACGAAAGGGTCTTCTCGAACCGCTCGCCGCCGGCTTCGGATGCACGTAATCGAATGTTGGGACCTTTAGGCTTAACGTCGCGGCAGATATTTCCTCGCCGCTATCGTTACAGTTGCGAATGAGAGTCCCTAATACAACTTTTCACTTCACTGTCACCCTCTTTCTTGTATGTGTAACTTTATATCCGCGTCCGTTTACGCGATCGATGATCAAGAACCTGCCACGGCCTCGGCCGATGTTTGCGCGCAGGCACATATCCTTCGGCCGCTCGCCGCACCGCGCGTGAACGGGCCGGCGGTGCCGGGACCGACCTTCGGGGACGGTCGGCGTAGATCGCCGCAGATATTTGAGCATCGCTTTGAAAACCACAGCTGATGACACTACCTAGCACAATTTTTCACCACTCTAACATCCACATTCACCGCTGTCGAATTACTTTTCCACAACTAGCGTGATTTTAAAAAGCGGCGACAAGTTGTTGCTGCCGCGACCTGAGCTGCTCCGTCGGCCGTGCGGGCAGGCACGGCGGTGTGTGCGCGGAGCGTTTCTGCGAGCAGTAAACGCTTCATGATTTCTTGCTTTACACATTTGTTGCAAACAAGGGAAATGTAGAAACTTAGCTTGGCAATCATCGTAGTCTACATTGTTGATCGGGGAAACGAGCCGTAGTTTACGCTTCGGTCGCACACGTACGCCACCACGCTCAAATTGTTTGCGGAGAATGTACGACAGTTGATACGGAGTGGGAGCGGCAGCGCTGGAGCGACCATGTCGTCTAAATATGCCTGGGTTGTTTTACAGATATTGCCGCTGATTACGAGTTACGTCACAGCAAGCAACGGAAGAACTGCCTTTTTGCTGGATACGCCGCCTGACATTGAAGTGAAGAGTGCCACCCCGTGGTGTCGCCCAACCGGAGGGACGTCAGCGATGGCCTGGGACCATATAAAGCCTGTCCTGCAACCGACAACCTTCAGTGGGAGCGGCAGCGCTGGAGCGACCATGTCGCCTAAATATGCCTGGGTTGTTTTACAGGTTCGTTACTATGCTTATGTATCACGTTTTCGTTCAAACGATCCTTGCATTATTGTGCTGCCGCTCCCAATGAAGTGTCGTGAAATTTTGAGTATGTTATGGTTGTGCTTTGAAATTTTACTTTCCGGGGATGTGGAAACTAACCCTGGTCCTACGGTTGAGGAAATGCTTAAAGAAGTATTAGCCAACCAAACGAAAGCCGAGGCTAGGCTTATCAGTCTTGAAGTTAAAGTCGATGGCCTCAAAGATGTGTGCAATAAGGTGCTAGAACTTGAAAGTACAGTTAGAGATCTTGAGCGGACGATCAGAAACCAACAAGAAAGGATAACTGACTTAGAAGACAGATCGAGGCGGAATAACGTCATAGTTTACGGTGTCAAGGAAAGCGCTAAAGAAACACGTGCCGATATTGAACGCAAAGTATTAAAAGACATTTTTTTGGACCGCCTTGAAGTTGACGTATCGTCAGTAGAGCGAATTCACAGGCTTGGAAAAAAGATGACCGGGATCGGCCAGTCATCATGAAACTTTTTAACTTCAATGAGAAGGTAGCCCTTTTCCAAAACTGCCATAAACTAAAAGGCTCAAAAATAAGCATTTCTGATGATTACTCGCCGGAAACACTCAAAAAGCGAACACACCTTTGGAAAACGGCTGAGGCAGATAAAAGTCGAGGAGCCAAAATTAAGCTCGTGCACGATAAACTTTTTGTGAATGATGAAGCGTTCTTGTGGGATGAGCAATCTGGCACGCGGGTAAAGATGCGCGGTAGCAAAGAGAGCCCTTCGCTTAACCGGGATTGACAAGGAAAGCAGCATGAAATACGCCTTGTGAATTTGAATGCCCAAAGTATCGTGAATAAGACGGAGGTGCTCGAAGGATTGGCCTTAACGCATGACCCAGACGTAATCGCTATTACAGAAACATGGTTGATGGTTGATATCGCGAGTGATGAAGTTTTTCCTTCTTCCTATAGCGTCTTGCGAAATGACCGATTAACTAGAGGCGGAGGCGTGGCGCTATTGGTAAAGAAACCACTAAAATATGAGCCATTACCATCGTTTGAAGGGCACGAAAACGTTTGGTGTCGATTGTTCCTTGGAAATACGGTATTGTTGGTGGGTGTTATCTATAGGCCTCCTGGCAGCTCGGTGGAATTTTTTCAAAGCCTTGATAATTACCTAACAACTTTAAGCAAGAAAGTTAGAATAATAATCACTGGTGACTTCAATTTGCCGGGTGTGGATTGGGATGCAAGAATCCCAAGTTCCACTGATAGGCCTCATGCAGATAGTATGTTAGAAACAATGGCTAAGCTCGGTCTTATTCAGGTGGTGACGTTTCCAACGCGAATACATGCGGCAAGTTCGACAATACTGGATTTATTGTTTCTATCCGAGGGAACGTTTGATTATGAAATTGATGTGGAAGAAGGAATATCCGACCACAAAGCAGTAATTGCGTCTCTTAAAGTCAGCAATAAACTCTTAATAAAGAAATCGGCTAGCAAAGTATTTGATTTCTTACGAGCCGACGACACATCAATTCTCGACCGCATGGAAATCGGTGTCGATGAAATGCCACATCATGCAGACGTAAATGTGCTCTGGCGCCACTTTCTGGGAGTGGTAAATGACTGCTTGTTCAAATATGTTCCCCAAAGAAGAAAAAGAACTGATAGGCCAAACCCATGGATAACACGAGATATTATTCATCTAAAACGACGACTGCGCCGCGCACGTAAGAAAATTCAAAGAGATGTGGCAGCTATCAGTAACCTCCGTGCGCAAGTGCGTAGCGAGTTGAAAAAAGCGAAAAGCTTTTTCTTTTCTAGTACATTGACTCAATATATGCAAGAATCGCCGCAGAAGTTTTGGAGGTACATGTCAAGGAGTAGAGACACAATCGAAGCCGTTCTTGTAGATGGTATGCCATGTTCTGAGCCATCCCTTATGGCGGAAGCATTTAACAAATACTTCTGCTCTGTATTCACTCCAAAGGATGACAGCACTGTTGTAAATCACTCAGACATGAATCTTTCCGGCAATGATATTGTTATCACGAAAGAAGGCATAATTGCTGCCTTGCTAAATCTAGATGACAAGAAGTCACCGGGCCCGGACAAGATTCCAAACGCTTTTCTGAAACGTTATTCTGAGTGGGTAGCGTGCTTTCTCGAAAAGATTTTTTCGTTATCGCTTCATAGTGGTATTATACCTACTGACTGGCTGATGGCAAGAGTAAAACCAGTTTTCAAATCTGGAAGCAAGCTTGCTATTGGAAATTATCGCCCGATTTCTATTACGTGCACAATATGTAAGGTCCTGGAACATATAATCGCTAAGGAGTTAATACAGTACATAGAAAATAGGAATCTTTTTTACAGTAAGCAACATGGCTTTCGCAGAAGTCTATCAACTGTGACGCAATTGTTTGAAACTGTCCACAGCTTCGCTGAAGCTGTCAACTCGAAAGTGCAAATTGACGTAATTTCAATTGATATGTCAAAGGCATTTGATAAGGTCTGCCACAGGAAACTCATAAGCAAACTTTATGACCTTGGGGTCAACAAACAAATTATTAATTGGATTCAAGCATACTTGTCAAATAGGCTGCAATTTGTTGAAATTCATGGTCAACACTCCCAAAGCTTACCGGTGTTTTCTGGTGTACCGCAAGGGTCTGTGTTGGGGCCAATATTATTCTTGATTTATATTATTGATATAGCCGAGCGTGTAGATACCAGTGTTGAAGTTCGTTTATTTGCGGACGATTGTATATTGTACTGCCCAGTGAAATCAATAGATGATCAAGAATTACTTAATAAATCCTTGGAAGTAATTCATAATTGGTGCTCCAAATGGAATATGGAAATTAATTTTGAAAAGACCAAGTGTATGACATTGTCGAACAAGAAGATGCCACTTAGGTTTAATTACTCTGTAGGCAATAAGCAAATAGCTCGCACTACAAAGCTCAAATACCTTGGTGTCACTATTTCGAGTAACCTCAATTGGAAGGATCATGTAAATAACATATGTGGATCTGCTCAGCGAAAACTTGGATTTTTGAAACGAAAATTGGTGCATGCAACACCTGCAGTTAAGCTTAAGGCGTACACAGCCGTCGTACGTCCTTCTTTGGAATACGCTAGCGTTATATGGGACCCTCACCAGCAATATCAGATTAACCAACTTGAACGAATACAGAGACTTGCAGTGCGGTTTATATTTTCAGAGTATCGCAAAACACAGTCCGTAACCACCTTGCTCGCTATGGCAAATTTATCAACACTGTCAACACGCAGAAAAATCGCACGACTGAAGTTTTTATACCAGCTCTCTACTAATAAATTCAATTTAGATCAGTCGCGCTATTTGTCCCGCCCTGGCAGAGTCTCTCCCCGTGTGAATCACCCGTATGTTTTTATGCCTTACAATGCAAGAATTGATGTTTTTAAATATTCTCCCCTTGTTAGGACAATAGAAGATTGGAATGCGCTTGATGCACAGATTTTTGATGACGCAATGACCGTACAATCATTTGAACGAAAGTTGGAAATGTATCTCTCGTGATGTGTTTAGTTTGTTTCATTGCTTGATGTGTTGACAAAATGTGTATATCCTCCCACCCTGTACCAGCCCGAAAAGGGCTAACAGTATTCGAAATAAATAAAATAAATAAATAAAAATCCCCATGACGTCAAACTGCGCTTTACGCACTGAGAATTAACTTCAAACGACGGAAATTAACACGAAAATACTTTTAGAACGCGCGTCCTAAGCTAAGTGTCACGCGCTGCAAGCCAACTGTGCAGAAAGGTAGGAACGGTGATCCTACAAGTGACGTCAAAACGATCGCAGCGCCAGCCTCTCCAGTGGTGGGCCTCGCGGCCAATAACCGCTGCGTCAGCTTATCGCTATAACGGGCTGTCGCGAGGGGAGCACATCGCTGGCGTAAATGACACAGCCAACTCTTATTTCGCTACCCTGGCACCTCTTAAGCGGCAGCGCGCCTATGGCTAATTAAAGACGATAGTCTTTCTTGGGCTACTTAAACGCAAAAATTTTGATCTGTGTCTGTATGTCGGTTACTCGCTTCAGGTACCCAACCAAAGTGAAACAGAAGCTGCGCAATAGTCCTATATACCCACAACCAAATCTAAACGCGTTTAGATTTGGACGTGTCCTCAGGACGTGTCCTAAGTCCGGTGTCAATGCTCGTACTTGTCAACACTGTTGAACGAGAACAAGACATTACGCAAATATACGAATGAAAATCAATACATACGTGATATTTGCAGTGTTCCTTTCTTTAAAAATTCATGGATGCTTGGTTTTCGCCATAGAAAATAAAATACATCTGCCGAAAACCATCACCTGCTGTTGTCAGCGCTTCTATAGCTCCTGGCAGAATTTAGGAATCAAACGGCAAACGCAACGAAAGGTTCTATTAGGTAGATTCCACGTTCCGCTTGGCACGCTCGTTGAGTAGGGCAACGTGATTCTATAAACGTTGTGGTAGGGTGCCTCGATTCAGACGCGTCTCCGCCGTACGACAGCGCTGGCATCGAGGCACCCGACTGGTAGCAGTGGAACGTAGTAAATTTAAACTGACTTGAGCAAACCTCTAGCGTGTTATCTTGGAACGAACGAGACTGGAGAGGAACAACATGAGAGGTGAGCGGGAAGGAGAAGGGTTGATTGATTGATTGATTGATTGATTGATTGTTGGGTGTAACACGCCGACGCTTCACAGACGATGAGGTGCGCCGTAGTGGAGGGCTCCGGATTAATTTTGACCACCTGGGGATCTGTAACGTGCGCCGAAATCTTGAACACACGGGCGTTTTTGCTTGGGAAAGAGAAGAGAGGCATTTACTGAGCAGGGGTGCCAGTCGACTATCGTCTTTCGTCGACATTTGCAACGAGAGGAGGAAATGCGCGGTCATTTTTTTGTGTGCGGAACCTTAGGGAGCCCTACAATCACGACGCTCAAGCGGGAATGTCACGTGGTGTTTTTTTTTCGAGGGCATCATCAGTACGCTGAAAAACCCTAATTTTTAATAGATAGAACGACAGAAACTGTTCTTTCTTTCTACGTTTTTTAAACCACTCTGCAGCTTTCTAATTGAAATTTTCCTAGCGGCGTTGCTTCAGAGAAGTTGGCTATTTTTTTAAATAATTGTCTAATTCAGCAAAATACAAAAAATAGCGCGACACACTGCATACAAAAGTAAGAAACATGCATTTGGTCGCATCTTCTCACAGTGCATCGACATATTTTGAAACGCTGGCTAAAGTTAGCTGAAACACTCTGTATACATGCAATAAACATCTCCCGCTCGCTTTTTTATATCTTGAATTTCATGCCAGTCGAGGCGTGAATGTCTCCTGGTACTGTGTACGCTTTGAAGGCGACCGGCTGGAACTCTCCCCTCCCCCGAAGCGATCAGCAGAGCCGGCGAGCACATCCGCTGGCCCAGCCACTGCGCAATTTCTGCCATATTGAAACGGAGGCGCAATGCGCACTGCAAAAAGCCCACTTTACAACGACAGTTTACAGCACCATCCACTTGTCATACTCGGTAGTTCGGGCTACTACAGGCAACGCTAAATCTTTGCGTCTCCAAAATGCTCCCTGTTCTGTGGGAAAAAAAAATCACGCATCTCCACGAAGTGAATCATGACGAGTGGGCGAAGCACTGAGGATCGTTCTTACCGTAAACCACCCGTGACATTGCCCACTCGCGCATGTAAATGAGTGACAACGCGTGTGTACAGTATATACCATTCCAATCCAATCCAATACAATTCAATTTAACACAATTAATTTCAATTCAATCCAAATCCAATTCAATCCAATCCATTTCAATCAATCAAAATCCAATCCAGTGCTCCTCGCGCATGCGCAGCAAGGCTCTCCTGGAACGACGCGAAACTGCTCACCCTCACCCAACTGCCCTCTCTCTCTCTCTAACATTTTCTGAACCTTTTATTTTGTTCTTGTTAACATTTTGTGAACCTTTTGTTCACAGATGTTTCGATTTACACGGTGCTGTGCGTCTCTCTCTCTCTCTCTCTCTCTCTCTCTCTCTCTCTCTCTCTCTCTCTCTCTCTCTCTCTCTCTCTCTCTCGCTCGCTCTCTCTCTAACCTTTCGTGAACCTTTTATTTTGTTCTTGTTAACCTTTCGTGAACCTTTTGTTCACAGATGTTTAGATTTACACGATGCTGTGCCGTGAGCGCGGCCGCCGGACAAGCCTCGGCCTTAAGGCGCTTCGCCCCTAAAACATGCCGCTGCCAAAGCCATTCACATAGAAAGCAGCCGCGAGAGCAAGATAGGGGGCTTGAAAGTTGTGGCGCAGTCGTCGGCCCTCTTGTTGCTCCGAAGACAACGATCTTGTTCTTTACTACCTGCTGGATTTCTCGGTTGGTTGATTATGAGGTTTAACGCGCCGACGCACCGCAGGCGATGAGGCGCGCCGTTGTGGAGGGCTCCGGATTAATTTCGACCACCTTGGGATCTTTAACGTGCGCCGAAATCTCGAACACCGCTGTATTTCTCCAAGCCTGGTAACAGCTCCGCAATAAAACTGAAATTGCAAATAACAGCTGGCTGGAAGAAATGTTGCTTAGGACAGCGGCATTTTGTACTGTTTCTTTGGTGTTTTATTTTGCCGCGGGTGCAGGCGTCTGGGCAGCATGCTCGTAAAGAGCACCTCGTAAATAACATACACGTCAAGTCACAGACTTACAATAATTTCACTGCTCCTTACGCGATTGGGATGCTACATTGCTACATTTCAGCATCGCTGCAATGTATGTCCAATGTATGTAAGCAGGATCCCCCTGCAGGCTTTGAGAGTAGTTTTTACTGGCGTTTCGAAAACAGAAATCAAGACCCACTCTTGTACTTCAACGACTTCTGTGAACTGCAGATGGCTAAAATCAAACAAAATATTCTGCTAATGTGTATTTCATCCTTCGGTTCTCCCGCCGCATTTTCTTTATTGAAGTTTTGTTGAAAAAAAAAACTGCATCGCGCCATAGTTTTCGTTGGCGCCCACCGCGCGGGTACACCGTAGCACTCGCAAGACATGGAACAAATCACAGAGGGCGCCATGAAGGAGCGTAGAAGAACTGAAGCATAATGCGACGTCGTTCGCGAACAGCGACTTAATTCCGTTAAAAGGAAGCACTCTGCCCGCAGCACAGTTGCCTGCATTCGGGTGCTATAGGTACTTCACCGATAAGCGTTCGCTGCAGCCGTCGGCGAATTCCTCTGCGGCGGCCGCCCCGCGTGCACGCGCTTTGGGAGCGCGTGAACACGGAGCCAGCCCGGTGGCAGCTGCTCGTGCAGCACAGCCAACTGCGGAGGAGCACGGCAAACGGGGCCTCGCTCACCTTCGTCCATTTCGTCTTCTGTCAGATCGTCGCCGTCCCGCATGTCACCGGTATGGGGGGAGGGGGCCGTCTCGTCGCTATCGCCACGTCGCCGCCGCCGTTGCAGCAGCAGCAGCAGCTGCGGCGGCGGCGGCGGCCGCTGGGCCGCGCCCCCTGCGCCGCCGCTCGCATGATGTTTGCTAAGCCCGATACGGCACCTCCGGCTGCTGCGCTCTCCCTCGGCACGCACCGCGTTGCACTCGTCCGCTCGTTTCCTGCAGGTGAGAGATCCACCTTCAGGTGGGCTCGAAAGCGGTGCAGCAGCTATCCTCACAGGCGATGACCGCGCGTAAATGACAAGGTGAACTGAAGCAAAACTGAAAGGTGGGCTAGTTGGTAAAGCATGTCTTAGGAAAAAACAGCGAGCAAGCGGACCGGACGAAAGGAAAGATGGTGTACACCACAAGCGCTGACTCTAAACTGAAGGTTTATTTGAAAGACTAATGAATTTAATCAAATGTGCACATGGGTATCCGCAAAGAAAACCAATGATGCAACGCAAGGAAAGCACTGCACGAAAAACACGAAAAAAGTACATGTGCGCATTCAGATCGAAAAATCACTCGGACATATAGATTCCTCTTTCGGCGTTGAACTAAAACATTTGTCCTTATCGTGGTTAATGTAGAACGCTTCTACAAGCTCTTCCGCCGTCTGATTTTTGTGTTGGAATAGCACCGCTGTGCTATCGAAGAGTGGCTTGCATCCATGCGGCTTACACGTAAGGCAGGTTTACAGATGTTCCATTTTTTACGGTCCCCGAGTGCTCTTTCACCCGAGCATTCAGGGAGCGGCCCGTCTGCCCCACTTACACTTTTCCACAAGGGTACTCGATACACAACACAGGTTCTACATGGTACACCGGCGTGTGTGTGCTTAACAGCGCATTTGTATGGGTTGTTCCCTCGTTCGCGGTCTTTTTGCAGCGAAAGCTACACTGCGCTACCTCGGGCAGTCCTTGCGGGGCGACCAGTTTTGACCTTCAGAGCTAGAGGTCAAACCACACCTAATTCCGCAAGCGTCCGGCACGGAGCAGCACCCTGATGGCGGGGAGAGATAGGCGGCTGGGGACAGGTGGGCGAGGAGGGAACGGAGATGATGATGATGATGATTAGTGGCTTTCCCTTTGAATCGGGGCGTCGGTTGTCAGCAACCGACTTGCCTGTTTTATTACGTTTACTTGCCCTACTCCCAGCTAACCTATAGATTTGCTTCCTCCCTCCCACCTCTCCCGCTTTTCAGTTTTAAACTCGTCGCCCCCACCCACCTTTTTTCTCCCCTCGCTGTTCTAAATACTCATCCGTATGATTACTCCGCCTGCGTACCCATCCCTTCCCTACTTTTCCTCCACCACCACTCAAGTTGCCTCTTCGTAACCTCTATGACCTTGAAGTTGAGCTTCCCCCTCGCCCCAAATCCCAAAGCCTCCGCCAGCGTCGTTTTCCCCTCACCCCGCGGTGGCCGTATCTCCGTGCAGCTCCTGACAATATGGTCTATAGTTTCCCGATCACTGTCACAGCATGCACACGTTTCATCCTGCTGCCTGTAGCTACCCGTGTATGCCCGGGTTCTCAGGCACCCTGCCCGTGCCTCGAAGAGCAACGCACTGCCTCTCGTATTGCCATAGAATCCCTCCTTCTTAATTTCCTGTTTCTCTGCCCTATAGGCCTCCAGGGTTTTTTTCGCTTCCATTCTCTGTGACCACTTCGTCGTCTATGCTGCCTTTACCTGCTTTTTAACTGTTGTGTAAACCCCGCTTTCCCCTACCGACTTTCCGTACCGCTTGGTCAGCTGTCTGATCCTCCGTCTCCACCACGTGTCCACGCTCCTCATATACAGGTACTTAAACACCCTCGCGGCCCATTTTTCGTCCTCCATGTGATGAAGTCGCTCCTCAAACTTTATCTTGCTCTGCGCCTCCCTCGCCTCGAAAGACGACCAGCCCATATCCCCTTGTACCGCTTAATTTGTACTTTTGCTGTGGGCCCCTAGGGCCAATCTGCCTACCGCCCTCTGATTTACTTCCAGGCCCGCTTGGGTCTCTGGCTTCATGCACAGAACAGAATTAGCGAAAGCTAATCCTGGTACCATGACCCCTTTCCAGACTCCCCTTACCACCTCGTATTTGCTGTATCCTTAGAGGACTCTATGCTTCATTATAGCCGCGTTCCGTCTTCCTTTCGTCTTAAGGTGAGCCTCATGCGCTTGCGTGTAATCTTCGCTGTTGTTCAGCCATACTCCTAAATATTTATACTCTTTCACCAAAGGTATTTCTACTTGCTGCACTGATACTGTTTTGTGCTGCTCGCCGTCATTAAAGACCATGATCCCCGATTTTGCTCTGCTAAAGGATAGCCCTAGGTGCGTCGCTTCTTCACCGCATATATCCATCAAGCCCTGCATACTTATCCGGTTGTCCGCCATCAACAATATGTCGTCTGCATACATTAGTCCCGGAACCCGTTGTTCCACCACCTTCCCGTTTTTCATGTAGGATAAGTCGAACCCCAGCATGCTGACTTCTAGCTTCCTTTCTAACCCCGCCATGTAGATCATGAACAGCAGCGGAGAGAGAGGACATCCTTGCTTCAAACCTTCGTAGTTGTATACAGGCCTATTGTATGTTACCCCCTCCCACACTATTTGCACTTGGTTCTCCTGGTATAGCTCCCTGAGTAAACTAATGAATTCTGCCCCAACTCCCTCGTCCTCCAGGATACTCCAAGCCGCTCCCTGTCTACATTATCATACGGCGCTTTAATGTCCAGAAAGGCTAACCACAAAGGTCGGTTTTGCATCTTCGCCACCTCTATGCATTGGCTTACCACGAATAAGTTGTCGTCTAGTCTTCTGGCCTTTCGAAACCCATTTTGAAGCTCCCCTAATATCCTATTTTCCTCCACCCACTGCTTTAGCTCGAACTTCACTGCCTGCATTGCTAACCTGTACAGCACTGACGTGATGGTTACTGGCCTATACGAACTCGGGTTTGTCCTGACTCCTTTGCCCTTGTACACTAAGTTCATCCTGCTCATTTGCGACGCGGCCGGTATTGCCTTTTCTTCTATCCTTGTTCTGATGGCTTGCAGCAGCTTTCCCTTGCTCTTTGGTCCGAACTGGTTAATCAACTCCATCGGTATCCCATCCGTGCCTGCCGCGGTGTTTTTGGGGACCCTTTCCTCTGCTCTTTTCCATTTCAGCTTGTCCTTATATATCTTCAGACATTCCGGCCTACCCGCCGCGACATCTCTGTGTCGCTGCGGGGCCTCTTCATTCACCTTACCGAACTTCTCCGTGATGATTTTGTGTAGGTATGCCAATGCTTCCTCTCCCTTCAGCATCTGCCCCTGCTCGTTTTCTATAGTTTCGCCTTCTGTGGGACTCGTACGTATCCGTAATGCCTGCACATGGTTCCAAAAACTTTTCGGCGCGTCTCTACCCCTTCCTCGTATTTGCGCTACCCGTCGCTCGCTGTCCCCCTTTATTTTTTTCTGCACTAATTGCTGCACTTGCTGTTTCATTTGCTTATACTGCTCCCATTTTAGGTCGACCTCCTCCTGATGTCTCCCCATCTTCTTGGCCTGCCTGTGCTCTCTCGACGCCTGTTTACGCCTCTCTATCGCCGCCTTTATTTCTTTGTTCCACCAGCTTTTGGGTGTTTTTTTTTTCCTCTCCATCGATTGGCCCCCTCTGCCTTGACTATTCTATCCTGCATAGTCTTGATGAGCCTGTCATATTCCCACTCTTCGCCAGGATTTATTTCTATGTCAGCCTCTATAGGGACCGGGCAGCTTGACGGGTGGCGCCACCACTCGGCGCTCCCCTCGTCAGTGGAATGAGCCGGTGCATTGGACTACACAGCGTTCCGTTGTTTTTGTCGTGTTTGCTTCGGTGCTTTGTATGTTTTGGTGGCGTTGAGAGCAGACATGTGAGATAAAAAGAAGTCTAAACAGATGTGTTGGGTTCTTAGATGCAGTAATGACTACGTAAACTTGTCGGACGCGTCTAAAGTTGGGTATCGGCTGCAATATATAGCATGAGCGCTTTTTGCAGCGACCTGCACTTGGCTCCATCCGATATGAGTTACGAATAAAACTACTATTATTATTATTATTTTCTTCTTAAATGCACTCACGGCTACGCAAATTTATTGGATGCTTGTAAGGTTGGGGAAGGGCTACATTGACACGAGCGCTTTTTGCCGCGCTCTGCGCCTGGCTCCGCGCGATCTGAGTAGGAATAAAACTATTAGCAATAATGGAATTCATTTCTACCATTTTAAATTATATTCACTGGTTTCAACGACTACGGTTTCCACGCCAGCCTTAGCGCTGGGACACCTCGATACGTGTGCTTTAAATAGAAAGGAACCTGCATACGAGATGGATTACCGTGTAGCCGTAGAAATATTGCGGTAGTTTGCACTTTCTGTAACCGTGAGCTTTGTACCTTCGGTTTTGGTGAGCGACAGTGTGACAGCATGGGAGCCTGAAAGCCGAAGTGGAAATCCCACGTTTGTGGTGGTCATTTTATGAAGAGCCAAAGTTATTCACCAACCCAACAGCCCAAGCTACA